>NC_133587.1:41787595-41966393 GCF_964106895.1 Numenius arquata | reverse complement strand
GGGGGTGAAAATTAGCAAAATGAAGGAGTCATCCGGGGAACAACAACAAAAAAAAAAAAAAAAAAAAAAAAGAAAGGCCGAGGAAGCGGCAGGCTTCCCGCAACGCCAGCGAATCCTCCGGCCTGGGCTGGAAAAGTTTCCCCCCCCCCCCCCCCCCCCTCCTCCCCCCCCAACTCCATTCCCCAGCAAATTTCCCATTGCTCCCCCCCCCCCCCCCGAGTGGGAGCCCCGAGGTGGGCTGGGGGCCGGGGCAAGCGGTCCCCCCCCCCCCCCCAACCTTGGGGGTGCTGAGTCGCACCTAACCCCCTCCTTCGCAACCCACCCCCATCACCCTCAAAGCACTCCCCCCCCCCCCCAACGCTGTTCTGCATGGAAGGGGGAGGGGGGAGGCATTATTTTGGGGGGCAATTTGGACCAAATGCAAAACCTTCCCCCACCCCCCAACCCCCAACCTTGCACAACAAGGGGGGCCCCATGCAGCCCCCCCCCCCCCTTCCTCCCCCGATGCAGCATGCCACCGGCTCGCCCATGCAAAACCCCCCCCCCCCCGGCTCCCCTTCCACCTCCACCGCCCTTGCGAGGATTTGGGCAAGTTTCGGAGGCCTTTGCGAAGTCAGCAAAGCCGGGGAGGGGGGGGGGGGGGGAGGAGGGAAACGGGGGGGGGGGGGGCGAAGGAAGGGGAAAATAAAAAAAAAAAAAAGGAGGAAAAAAAAAGGAAAAGGGGTGGGGGGGGTGGGGGGGTTGCAAGCTCTACCATTTTGATGCAAAGGTCTCCGCGCAAAGGAGTCCCGGTCCTCCTCCGCTTGCCTGGGGTTTTTGCTCTCCATGAAAAAAAAAGAAATGTTGGGTTGGGTGGTTTGCTGGGTTGGTTGCTTTTTTTCCTTTTCTTTTCTTTTTTTTTTTTTTTTTTTTTCCCCCTTTTTTTTTTCTGGCTGGCTTTTTTGCCTTTTTTTTTTTTTTTTTTTTTTTTTTTTTGCCTTTTGGAGGAGGGGTGGGGGGGTAGGGGTGGGGGGGAGAGAGAGGAAATTACCGCGCTGCCGCCGCCAGCATCCCCCGTCCCTCTTTGCCTTTTTTTTTCTTTTTTTTTTTTTCTCTCCACCCCCTTTTTTTCCTTTTTTTTTTTTTTTTTAAGGTTGGGTTTTTTTTTTCCCTCTTTTTTTTTTTTTTCTCCCTTCCCTTTTTTTTTTTTTTTTTTTTTTTTTTTTTTTTTTTTCCTTTTCCCCCCCCCTTTCTCCTTCTCCTTCTCCTCTTCACCTCATCCTCCCCATCGCCATGTTCGCCCCTTTTAGGAAGACGGAGGAATGCGGAGCGGCGGCGGCTCCGGCTGCCAAGAGCCCCGGGGCCGCTGATTGGAGCCGCCGCATCAGATGGGGCCGCGGCTGCCCCTTTAAAGGGACAGGCCCCCCCCCGACGCCGCCACAACGCCCACGCCTGGTACACTCCCCCCCCCCCCTTTTTCCTTTCCCACGAAGGACACCCCCCCCCCCCCCCCCCCAGACACACACACTCCCCGCACCCCATCTCCGGGTTACAGCCGCCTCCGCCGCACGGCATCCCTCCCCCTCCCCCCCCCCCCCCCCCGAGCATCCTCTGTGCAGCGCTGGGGGAAACTGAGGCACACGAAGCGCCCCGACACCCCCCGCCCCCCCGCCCCCCTTAAAAAAAAAAAATAAAATAATAAAGCAAAGCTTTTTGGGGCATAAAAACCCAATTTGCGGAGTCGTGGGGTAACATCAGGTTTATTAAAAAAGGGGGATTTTTGTCCCTCTGTGGGGAGGAAATGGGGATCCCCCACAGGCAGATTAGGTGCGGGGGGGGGTGTTAAGGCACGTTTGATTTTACGAAGGGGGGGGTCTGCTGGGGTGGCTGTTCTGAGGGTCCCCTCAAATCCCCTCCCAGGCCCCAGGATGTGAAGCATGGTCTCCTCCCCCCCCCCCCCCAAAAAAAAATAAAGCAGAGCTGCGTTATTTTGCCCTCAGCTCTGCTTGGATCTCCCCGGTGCAGGGACTGGGGAGGGGGTTTAGCATCCCAACACCCCCCAGTATCAGCTGGGAGCCCGGTCCCCCCAGAACCCTCTTGCTGGGGACCAAGGGGGCAAAGCTGGGGCGGCCCCAGGGTGTCTGAGGAGGCACCATGCAGGGTCCCGCGGTGCTCCCACGCTTCCCGCACCGGGACAGGCTCTGCCCATCGATACTGCGCTCCACCAGGGCAGGAGAAGACCCTCGAGGTGCCCAGACGAAGCTCACTGAGATGGTGACCACCTCCGAGACCCACTCCTGCCCCCGCCATCCGTGCGGCCGCCATCCAAAACGTCAAGGGCAAAGAAATTCCCTTCTACGACCCTAAAAGCGGAGAAACACGACGGCTCCGAAGGGCACCGGCCACGCGACGGAGGGGCTGAGGGCATCCCCGCAGGGCCCCCCCAGCCCGGGTTTCTCCATCTTCATCCCACCTTCCCGGCTCTTTTCCTTTTCCTCACCACTCCCTTTTGCAGACATGGATGCGGTAACGTCTTGCACTTGTTTAGACTCTGCTTCGGTTGCCGTGCGCAGTAACTTCTTCCAGATGTGTACGGCTCTTTGCATAATGTCGCCGTAGCCACGTCCTGCCTGCGCTGGGTTTCTTTAATATATTTCTTTTATTATTTTATTTATTATTATTATTTTTTTCCCCCTTCTTTTTAAATGCCCTTTCTTGCTCTCAACCCCGCTCCGCTCTATAGGAAAAAATCCTGGCCGAGGCCACCAGCACCTCTCCTCTATCACAAAGCTTTTCGTGAGACGAGCGTTTGGCCCGTCCAGCATGTCTCCTACCCTGGAAACGCTTCCAAAAGCTACATAAGCTCCTGGAAAACACCCGGCTGAGACACAGCCAGCGCCGGGGTGAGGGTGAGATGAGGCCGGAGGTGGGAGCTCTGCTCCGGAGCCCAAATCCATGCAGCACCTTCACGAACGTGGCAGAGGGGACCAGGGAGCTCCAGAGCTTGGAGCTCTGAAGCATTGAGGTCTGCAGGGACAGGCAGGGATGGTCAAAGCCCTGATGCCACTCTGGTGGGCTCACCATGAGGTCCTTGCCTTTTGGGGGATGCTGGGCCCGTCTCTCACATGGAGACCTGGTCTTTGCCAGCCACAGTTTTTCCTTCCTGATGCGGGAGAAGCTGTTGCCATGGTGGTCATTGCCACCAACACAAGGGAAATGTCCTGGAAGGGGCACAACCAATGGCACATTTGGGTGAAACACTTTATTTGACAAGAGTGGCAACAGCAACGTTCCACAGAGATGAAATGTGGTTTTATTGGCCACAACTACCCATGGGTTCACCTGGAATTTGCCAAAACAACTTCCCAAAGCTCCCAGCAAATCCCACCCAACGCAGTTTGGTGGGATGCTATCCAACCTGGTTTGGTGTCTTTGCTGCGTTGGGTCTTGCATGTGATCGACCCACTTAGGCCACCTCTTCTTCTGCTCCTCATCCCACCATGCAAGGGCCAAGCAGGGTGACACCTAAGACACCTCCCCATAGGTTAAGGTTAATGGGGCTCAAGGACAACTCATCTCTTGTGGGAGCTTTTTCTCTTCCACTGCTGGGATTTCTGAAAGGGGATAACTCCAAGCTCTTGGTGCCTTCACACAAAGATCTGGAGGGTCTGGAGGCTTCCTGGGAGGGTGAGGGCTGGGAGATGGCTTCACCATATCTTGGATGGCATCATTGACCACGGAAAAGGGAAGGACCAAGGAAAGGTTAACAGGGTCCAGCTTTCCACAGAGGGATCTGGGTGTGTGGAGTTCAGTTCAGTTGCTGTTAGGGAACAGGTTCTCCAGCAAGAGGGAAGCTCTGGAGAAACTGGTAAACAAGGGGCACGTGGAAGGAGGCACTAGTGACACAGGACAAGTGTTGGGTCTCCTGCCTGCCTCTCCTCCTGTCCCTTTGCCCACAAAAGGGACATCTCCTGTAGCTTCCCTTCTTCCTTTCTCTCGCTGGGCCATGAGGTAGCACCGAGACTCCACAAGGTCATAAGGGGTCTTACAATGAAGGACCAGCCACAATAATACAGGGATTGGAAAACATTTAGGGACACCAGGACAGGTTCATATTTCCTTGGTATAACTGATCCCTGATATTTCAACTTGCATTTCCACAGCTTCGGTCTTCTCCAAGAGAAGTATCAGCAAGGACAAGGGACAAGAAGAAAGCTGAAACCGTGTGATAGCTCAGACAGCCTTGAGTTTGTGAGGACCCACAGGAGAGCGTGGAGGTATTTAAGACATGTAGACATGCTTAGGGACATGGTTTAATGGTGGACTTGGTGGCATTAGGACCATCTTTTCCAACCTAAATGATTCTATGAAGAACCAAGTGGACCTGGAAGGGTATCTCTGAGGTGGTACCATGTCCTCTCACTGTCTCTGCCTGCCCGGGCTGGATTCATTGCTCTAAGGGCAACAACCGAGCTCTGCTGAGCACCTTCTGTAGGCTGAAAGTCCCATGGATAGATGGTCCAGGAGATGGTGAGATGTGCTTCCTTGGTGTCCACCCTCCCTGAGCAAGTGATGACCCCCTGGCATGTCAGGGCATGCACATGTCTGGGTGAAGCAGGAGGTGAAAGAGCCCTCCAGATTGCCATGGCCTCACCCGTGGGACATAGGATGGAGGCTGGGGACATGGTGAGCCCTTTAGGGACGTATCACGGGCTTGGGCAACCGGTTTCCACTCAGCAGCTGGTTTTGTGAGCTGGCGTATGGATCATGGAAAAGAAGGGATCAAATCAGGCCAAGAGAGAGAGAAAGAAAAAAAAAAAAAAAAAAAAAGGGGAAAACAAGAACATTCCTGGAGGCTCTCTGGCCTCGCTCCCTCCAACCTCCTGAGAGGAGGAGGAGGAGGAGAGAGACGAAACAAAAGGCACAAGAAAAGAACGAGCCAAAGCGGCGTTAACACGAGGGTTGCAAGGTCCAAAGCAAGCAGCGTGGTGATGCAACGGGGCAGGCCCCTTCCCAAAAACCCGCCAGCTTTGGGAGGACCCGGGGGTCCTGCAGAAAACGCTGCCCTTTTATGGCCAGGCGAGGAGGGCCGTGGCGCGGGAGCCTGCCCTACTAAGGGAAAACGTCTCCCGCTTAGTGTTTGCGACGAGAACACCCACAGCGTGAGTATAGACAAGCTCTCCAAGGACTGAAATACTGCTGCTTCGTGTTGACCCCAATTCTTCTCTTTTATTTTTTTTTTTAAAATTTTATTTCCCCCCCCCCCTTTGATTTCTCACTTCTGCCTTCAAACTGGGGGGGGGGGGGGAAATAAAAATAAATAACAGTTTTAAAAAAGCGGTTATTCAGGCAGGGCTGGCTGGTTTCAGGTGACACCCTCACATCACGGTGTGGGGATCAGGTTCAGAAAGGTCGTCTGAGGACAGGGGTGAAGCCCTCCCGAGCGGGCAGACCTTCGCCTGGAGCACGTTCTCCTTCCCGCAGGCGGCTGCCGGCAGGCGAGCGGCGGCCGCGCCGGTGTTTATCATCCCCGGGGCGGTGGAAGGGCTACGATCCAAGCCGGGGAAGACGTCGTTACTCTACTCTTAAACGCGAGGGCTCGTGCCAAGTCCATCCATCCGCCGTTGCAAATCACAGCTGACCCGGCATCTCGCTGCCCGGGAGGGAGCCACCACCTCCCCGAGCTACAAAAATACTCATCCCAAGTCATAGAATCATAGAATGGTTAGACCTTAAAGATCATGGAGTTCCAACCCCCCTGCCATGGGCAGGGACACCTCCACTAGAGCAGGTTGCTCAAAGCCCCATCCAACCTGGCCCTTCCCAGGGGTCACAACTCCACCGGGAAGAGCTTTTTCTCTTCGGTTGGCAGAGGCAGGGAGGGGATTCCACCTTACAAGTGAGACCCTGACCCGTGAAGCTCCTGAATTTGTGTTTTCTATATTTCTCACGCTCCCAGTAACTTGCCCACCCACAGGTATCTGCTTGATCCAGCAGCAACCAGGATTTAATTCTCAGAGGAGCTCATCTTGGATTCTAAGTCCTTTTCCCCACCAATTCCGTAATAATCAGGTTTAATCTTGTACCCAGCAACAGCAACATTAGGAAGTTTACTTATAACCCTTGAATTACAGCGTGGTGACGAGAAAATCCAAGTATTAAAGAAAGATTGCTTGGAGGAGGAAGGTGGAGACACCCTTATACACACGCAGATTCCCTGGAAAATATTTAGCTTATTTTACCCCTAGAAAAGAAATCACAGGATCCTGAGTTTATGTTGGAAACCAGGACTCACGTGGTTCAACGTCTTGCTCAAAGCAGGGGGTTTCTCATCTTTTTATTTCCTCGCTGCTCTCTCAGCGCTCAATCCAAGGACGGGGACCCTAAAGGAGCCTTAACCCGTATCCTTCACAGCCCAAACATCTGCTGAACATCAAGGAAGACTTCTCGGGTACCAAAATCCTGAGGGAGGTGAGGCTGCGATGGGTTTCTTCATGTCTTCCATGTCTTTGCATCCCTTGTCTGGCGTCGGTCTCAGCTGACATCAACTCATTGGTGGGACTCGTTAGAATGGGTGCCGCAAAAACACAGCACCAGAAACGGTGCCTGGGGGTAATTTTTCCAGGTGGGTCATGGAACGGGTCACCTAAATGCATTACATATAGAAATACATTATATATATACATATATGCGATATAAGGGAGGAGATCATGGTGCAGTTGACATTACCCTGCTTTTTGAGCTGGTCCTGTTTGTCCCTGGGCTGAGTTACAGCAGAGGGACAGAGCGCTGCCAGGCCTTCGTTTTGGGGGAAAAAGAGTTTATTTTGAGATTTCGAGCGTTATTTCACTGCAGGTTTTAAGATCGAGGCCTCTGCGCTGGATGCACCAAGCAAGCCAAGCCAAGCGACCCAAGCCAAGTTGTCCTCACTGCTGTTGCGTTCGAGAAACATTTAACAACTTGACTTGGCAGTTTCAACATTTTTGGGGAGAGAAATATTTTTATTCTCCCACCAGGCCTTTCTCCGGCCGTTATTGGCTACTGCTTTCCTGCATGAACAATTTAACTCCTGTTCCGTTCAGAGCACTGGAGAAAAGTAAATTCAATAAAATTTAACCTTTTGCACGAAAAAGCATGTGGATTCTATGTTCCAGGTGGGAAAGCAATAGGATTTTATAATTTTAATTTTTTTAAAGCCCTTGACAAGGCCATTAAAAGGAACTAAGTTGCCACAGGACTGCAGAAAAGGTCCTTTTATTGCACGAAAGCTGGTTAAAAGGCAGGGCTTTAATGGTCACTTTTCAGGATGGAGAAGAGTCCGTGGTGTGGTTCACCACAGATGGAGTCCGGGGTTTTTCGACATCCTCACGAGCAATCTAGAGGCGTAAGAGCAGACCCACATCTCCACATTTGCAGGCGAGATCTTCCAAGGTCATCAAGTGCCACACTGATGGCAAGGAGCTCCAGAAGGCTCTCAAAAAAAGAAAAAGCGGAGAAGAAAGTTTGAAATAAGCTTTGGTACAGGAATACATAAAGCCTGGAGGAAAAAGGTCTAAACTTTGCTTGTGCGATGCTGAGGTTGGAACTGGCAGCTATAGCTGAGATCTTGGATTGCCACCAGCAGCTCTCTGAAATCGCTGGCTCAACGTCCGGCCAAGGTGTGTTCAAGGTGGCAGCCAAAAAATCGTTATTTCTCTGCCTTCCCTGAGCACGTCCAACCCTCAGGGCATCGCTTTGCTGCTATGGAAAACCCTGGTGCATCCGAATTTCTCCTACTGTGCGTAGTCCTGATCTCCAAGATGAGCAAGAAGGTGTTAGGAGAAGCAGAAAGAAGAACTAACATGACTAGTGGGATGGGGCAGCTGCTTTACCAGGCGAGATGACAAGCTCAGGACCCTTCAACCTGGAGAAGGGGAGGCTGTTGGGAGCTTACGAGCACTGTGTAGCAAATCAAAGCTATTACTCAAAAGAGTAGGAGATCATTTTAAAATGAATAACAAAGTCCTCCCTAAGTCAGCAGGCTGCCACAAGAGCCAAATTTGTTAATAGATTCAAAGAAGGTTTGAAGAAATTCACAGGCAATAGGTCTGCAAACTGATACTAGAGGGAATGGGCAGGCTGGTACCCACCATAGAATGGTGGCACCCACGCATAGAATCATAGAATTGTCTAGGTTGGAAGGGACCTTTAAGATCGTTGAGTCCAATCATCAACCCAACACTGACAAAACCACCACTAAACCGTGTCCCTCAGCACCACGTCTGCCCAGCTTTTAAATACTTCCAGGGATGGTGACTCAACCACTTCCCTGGGCAGCCTGTTCCAAGGCTTGATAACACTTTCAGTGAAGAAATTTTTCCTAACATCCATCCTAAACCTCCCCTGGTGCAACTTGAGGCCGTTTCCTCTTGTCCCATCACCTGTTCCTTGGGAGAAGAGACCGACCCCCACTTCGCTGTCATCTCCATGACGCAACGATTGCCGACGCGGGGAGAGCAAAGGGGAATGAGCTGAAGATATTTCGCCTTGCATGTTCACAAATAGTATCTCATAGATTCATAGATTGGTCCAGGCCGGAAGGGACCTCCAAAGGTCATCTAGTCCGACCTCCCCGCAGTCAGCAGGGACACCCCCAACTAGACCAGGTTGCCCAAGGCCTCGTCGAGCTTCACCTTGAATATCTCAAGGGAAGGGGCCTCAACCACCTCCCCGGGCAACCTGTTCCAGTGTTCCACCACCCTCATGGTAAAGAGCTTTTTCCTAATATCCAATCTAAATCTCCCCTTCTCCAACTTAAAACCGTTGCCCCTCGTCCTGTCACTGCAGGCCTTTGGAAACAGACCCTCCCCAGCCTTCCTGTAGCCCCCCCTCAGGTACTGGAAGGCCGCTATGAGGTCTCCCCGGAGCCTCCTTTTCTCCAAGCTGAACAACCCCAGCTCCCTCAGTCTGTCCTCACAGGAGAGGTGCTCCAACCCCCTAATCATTTTGGTGGCCCTCCTCTGGACCCGCTCCATCAGGTCCATGTCCTTTCTATATTGAGGGCTCCAGACCTGCACACAGTGCTCCAGGTGAGGTCTCACCAGAGCAGAGTAAAGCGGCAGAATCACCTCTCTGGATCTGCTGGCAACACTTCTTTTGATGCAGCCCAGGATGGGATTGGCCTTCTGGGCTGTGAGAGCACATTGCCTGCTCATGTCCAGCTTCTCCTCCATCAGCACCCCCAAGTCCCTTTCCTCAGGGCTGCTTTCTAATACCTCATCCCCCAGTCTGTATTGATACCGAGGATTGTTTCTTCCCAGGTGCAGGACCCTGCACTTCCTTTTGTTGAACCTCATGAGGTTCAACTGGGCCCACCTCTCCAGCCTGTCCAGGTCCCTCTGAATGACATCCCGTCCCTCTGGCGTATCGACAACACCACACAGCTTGGTGTCATCTGCAAACTTGCTGGTGGTGCTCTCAATCCCTCTGTCTATGTCTTTGACAAAAATGTTAAACAGTACTGGTCCCAGGACGGACCTGTACGGACCAGCGATCTCCTGTCGCTGCTGGAGAAGACTATTAGGCTGGATAAGTTTAGAGGAAAATGGGGCAGTTTACTGGACCAGACTCTTCCAAATCCAGCCAGGTGCACCTGGATTAGTATCTATCACCTCTAGACTTCATCGAGAAGCAGCAATAAGCTTCGGTGTCACCTCCAAGTCACGTTCGCAGCGCAGCGATGGCTCCGCTTGTTGACGAGCCAGGTGTGAAAGCTGCATGGGTCTTCCCAGCACGGGGCGTGCAGATCAAAGGCATCTTTACATATCAAAGGATAACGCGGTGAGAAACAGCATTTCATTAGTCAGGAAGTTATAAATTGATATCTTGATTGAAATAATTACCAAGAATTACAGGAAATACCCGGAGATGCATTTATATTCAAGAGAGTCTTCAGGGAGTAGGGGGAAACTTTGCCCCAAATAGGAGCTTCTGTTCAGGGATGCAGCACATCAAAATGAAGTCCTACCTTTCAGAACCCCCACCCATCAGTCCTGCCTTTTACCTATTTTCTTAGAAAAAAACAGATCCTTATTTTTTTTCCTCATATAATATCAGGTAGGGAGTGATTTTTAAGACTACTGGGGAAACGCTGGTACTTGGCGGAGCTGCAAAGCAGATACGTGTGAACTGCAACAATTTCAAAGCCCCTTCGCTCCCCTCTGGCTTTAAGGTCCCTGGAATCCACAGGTAATTTTTCCATCTCAACAGGGACATAAATTGGGAACGTGAAGAACAAAAAAAGTCTTATTCAGTAAATACATACAGAAAAAAAACAGTGCATTTTTCTTGCCTGCCTAATCCATGGAAAATAATCCCCCAAACAAGAAAACTTCCAGGGTGAAGATGACATAGAAATAGTCTGATTTATATTAGTGCTAAAGAAAAATAATAAATGCCAATATCCTCGATTCAAGGAGGATGCAGAAGGATATTCACCAGAGAAGGTCACGGGGGTGAAGCGAAGGCCTGGAAAAGACGTCTTCGGGTGAGAAGCTCAGAGAACGTGCACCACCACTCGGGTTTTTCAAAGATAAAGTTACAGGGGGGGATTAGAAACACGGTCTCCGAGGACGACTCTGGAAAAAAAGCAACGGGCACCTTCAGCCGACGTTTTGTCCGATCCAACACCCAGAAGCTCAAGCGGGACATGCTGAAGTTCAAACTAAATTAAGATGCCAGCCCCTGCTCGCGTTCCCAGCACAGCTGGAAGAGGAGAGATGGCAGGGAGAGATGCCACGGAGCCCGAGCGCTGGAAGGGGGGAACATTGCTCGGAGGAGTTATTTATGATCCGCCGGGAAACTGGAGAGATACACAGCCTGGGAGCCCCTGGGGATCTGTCCCAGGCCTGGTACTGCTCAAAATATTTTTTTAATAATTACTTGCATGAATAGAAAATTTGCTTCTTACAGCTGCAAATGATACCAAGCCGGGAGGGACTTGAAGTACTTTGGAGGATGGGCTGGAACTTCAAAACAATCTTGACACATTAGAGAAATAGCCTGGAAAAAAAAAAAAAAAAGGCTGCAATTTAGTAGAAACAAAGGGAAAACTCGCTGCTTGTGTAAGAACAGTCGAGCTGCAGAGCACAGGGAGCGGGGATGCGGCAAGGGAAGGCAGAGGGGGGGAGCGCAGGCGGGGAGACGCAAACGTTGCCGGCAGGAGATGTGGAGCCACGCTGTAGATCCACGTGGCACCACCGAGGCTGGGCTGAAGAACGTTGTCCGCTTGGGTACGGTGATTTGGGAAGGTTATGGGCTGGTTGCAGAGCCCAGGAGATGGTGAGATCTAAGAGGTGGAAAAGAAACACCAACCAAGCCCAAAACCACCCCAAGAAACCCCAAAGGACTTGGAGCTATTTAGGCCAGAGAAGACTGGATTTGGGCAAGAGCTACTACAACCCTTTTATGAATATTTAAGGTGGCCTTTTTCTTTCTACTTAAATGTTGGAGCAGAAGGAAGAAGGTCATTCTCTTCCACTCTAACTGCGAGAAATAGTGATGGGCTTAGGTGGCAGCAAAGGTGCTTTAGTGTAGCCATCAACAAAATACATATTTTATATTTTTTAATAGTGTGGATTGTTCAGGCAATTTTGGTTTTGGCACTTCAACTGCTGGATCTCGGCACTGGTGGTTTTTTAGATAGGTCGGATAAGAACTACTGCGATTTATACCGATAAAGTTGATCCTGCCACTGTGGAAGGAGGCAAGGGGGCTGAAAAGGTCCCCTTTTGCTCTGTTCTCTCGCACAAACCTTTTCTGAAAGGCGTTGGTTCGAAGATACTGGCAGAAATTAAAGACAATCGTGGAATCCGTGCAGTTTCCTGCAGGAGCTCTGCAGGAAGTCCATCATTACAGCTGGATTTCAACACCAGTATGGGTTCGGTTTTTTCAGATAGAGCAGTTTTAATAAGAAAATGGGGTTTTTTTGGCTTCATTTCCCCTCCTAGTTTAATGCAAAAAAGTAAAAAGGCGTAGAAATCTAAAATCACACCCAGTAGCAGAGGCACAATGAGGCAGTTTCATCTGTTACTGGCTCACATTCCCAGATCGGCTCCTGTTGACCAAATTACGCCTCTCGTTTCTCCAATAACCCACCAGCTGAGCTCGGTAGAGAATCGCATCTTGGCAGCCCACTTGTGAGCTCTCAAGAGTGGAGAATTGGCCCAGATGGCACCAGGTGGCTTTGGTGGTAGAGAAAAACCAAGGTCCATTTCAAAGTCCTAGGTAATGCTCTGGTCTCCAGACCATCTTTCCACAGATAAGGACATCAAGTACTTGATACCCTCCTTCCCCCTTGGTTTTTTGACTCCTTAAAAAGAACAACTGCTTGTCACAAGGAAGAGATTTAAATTTGATGAATCCTAGAATGGTTTGGGTGGGAAGGGACCTTAAAGACCATCTAGTTCCAACCCCCCTGCCATGGGCAGGGACACCTCCCACCAGACCAGGTTGCTCAAAGCCCCATCCAGCCTGGCCTTGAACACCTCCAGGGATGGGGCAACCACAGCTTCTCTGGGCAATCTGTTCCAGTGTCTCACCACCCTCACAGTAAAGAATTTCTTCCCAGTATCTCATCTAAATCTCCCCCCTTTCAGTTTTAAACCGTTCCCCCTCATCCTATGGCTCCCCTCCCTGATCAAGAGTCCCTCCCCAGCTTTCCTGGAGCCCCTTTAGGGACTGGAAGGGGCTCTAAGGTCTCCCCGGAGCCTTCTCTTCTCCAGGCTGAACCCCTCCAACTCTCTCAGCCTGTCCTCACAGCAGAGGGGCTCCAGCCCTCCCAGCATCTTTGTGGCCTCCTCTGGACCTGCTCAACAGGTCCATGTCCTTCTTGTGCTGACGCCCCAGAGCCGGTCACAGTACTCCAGGTGGGGTCTCACCAGAGCAGAGGGGCAGAATCACCTCCCTCAACCTTGCTGGCAGGGGGAAAGGAGAGATAAGAAGGGAGAGGTAAGGTCCAGGATCAAGAGAGCTTCAGAGGATGGCCTGAAGGCTGTTGCTATTCAGCCAGAGTTGCAGGTCCTAGCAAAGTCAGTGGAATAGGAGATATCTAGCATGTTCCCCAAAACAATGTCTAACAGCCAAATAGTGATGCCACTGCTCTGTGCCAGTGACTCGGGGTGACACTAGCAACCAATGTGGAGGACCTCTGGGCAGCCCTGGCCGTGGGACACAATAAGGACCGATTGGTCCCTAGAGGGAAGACATTGAAAGTAAGTGAAATGAAGCGACCACGGAACCATCGCTCGCTCAAAACAGGAGCTAAGGACACTCAATGAAATGATCAAACTGCACATTACAGTGGAAAAAAAATAATAATGAATTCCCTACCCCCAGGGTTATTTCTTTAAAGGGCCAAAGTCCTCAGAAGCCTTTATTTAAAAAAAAAATAATAAATAAATCCACATTATTAAGCCATTATTAAACACAGCGGTTCACCCGCAGCCGTTGGAAAAACCTGCGAATTTACTGAGAAAGGGTCATGTATTTGTCCTCTTGCCTTTTTTATTTTTTTCTTGTCTTCGTGCACCTGCACCTTGGATACCATCACTGCTACACTACTTTTATTCCAGGACCTCACTTCTTTAGTACCAGAGCCTGTGGAGTCCCTGAAATAGGTTCTGCAACAGCGAGTATAAACATATAAAATTGATATAGTTACGCTGATTTAAAAAAAGAAAAAGCTTTCTTAATGTCAAGTAAAGGCATACGGGCGATAGGACGAGGGGCAATGGTTTTAAACTGAAAGAGGGGAAATTTAGATTAGATATTAGGAAGAAATTCTTTCCTGTGAGGGTGGTGAGACACTGGAACAGGTTGCCCAGAGAAGCTGTGGATGCCCCATCCCTGGAGGTGTTCAAGGCCAGGCTGGATGGGGCTTTGAGCAACCTGGTCTGGTGGGAGGTGTCCCTGCCCATGGCAGGGGGGTTGGAACTAGATGGTCTTTAAGGTCCCTTCCCACCCAAACCATCCTATGATTCTATGAAACATCCAGCCCGCTCAATAGAACGAGTCCGCTTTTTCATTTTTCCTTAAGCATCCTTCTTCAACCAGCCCCTGAAGACCCAAAAGTCTCTGTTGATTGATTGATCTCACTGGTACACTCCCAGAAGAGTCAGGTGATTCTCCTGGAAATGTAGCAATCAGCCCCTTACCCTCTCCCCTTCCCAAGGACCTTCCTGATCCTCCTCAAGCTTTTCATGGCTCAGTTTCCAAAATACATCCAGGAGAAGCCCCGCAGGCACTGCCCGAGTGATGGGATGGGCAGCGGAGCCACCAGGAGAGGAGGAGAACTCTTCCTTGGCCTCTCTCCCAGTGTGCACGATGAGCAGAAGAAAAAGGAAGCCCAAGAGGAAGGGCAGCCCCTTCCTGGCTGAATTAAGGAATTAATTAAGGAATTTTGCAGCCGAAGGCCAGGGCTAGGACGTAAGGCCAGGGTGGGAGGTACAAGAGCTCACAAGCAGCGTTGAGCTCAACGCTCTCCACGTCAGACCATCCTTTGGGTAAGGACATTGGTGTTCTTGGGCTGCACCACGCTCTGTCAAGGGCAGATACGCATCACAGCGGAAACCTCAATTAACACCAAATTAATGCCCACTCCCTCTGGGACTGAAGTATTACCTTCGTTAAAAAAAGCCAAACCGATTCTGCCCCAGACTGTCTGATTTCACGCAGACCATCCTACCTACTTCAGCAGAATTACACGGACGTTATTAAATTCAAGACTGGGTCCCTTTAATTGTTTATATACATTTTTAAACAGTTTTAAGTTGCCACAGTAATTTTAAAATTTTCAAAGCATTTTAAAACCCGGTGGAAAATCATTTTGCAACCATATTAAAAAAAAAAAAAAAATTATATTTATACGGCTGTTAAGTAGGGGTGGAGCACGTGAAGCTTTATCTTCTCATGATTTAAATCCCAGGCAACGTTCCCTTTGGAAACGACACCAGATGGATTCCAGAGTGCAGCTCAAGGTCATCTAAATCCCGCGTTCCGCTCCAAACTGTAAGCGCGATCCTCGCGAACCACACAAAAGCCACCCACAGAAATTCAATCCCCTGGCAGCGACTCGGGGATCTTCCGAGAGAGCACTTTCCTCACCACCACCACCACCTTCCCCCCCCCCGGAGCGCGAGGAGGCAAACAGCCCCCGTTTAAAGGGGGTACAGTAGGAAGGCAGACTCTCGGCACGTCGGTACCGTTGGAAAAGGCACATTTACACCGTCGCTTTGTAAATACGCGCCTTGTAAGAATTAATTGTTTGAGAGCCAGATGGTTCGTTTAATATCGCCTTATTCTAGGCGAGTCGCTCACCTGCAGCTGGAGGCAGAAAGCTTGTTCCGACAGAGCTGCACCAAAATATTCCACGTACTGCACCAGCTACTGCCAAAACAACCTTATTTACAACTTCCCTGGTTTTGGGGTTTTTTTATTTTTTTTTTTTTTTTTTTATGAAACCACTTATACTGCCCTACATCAGCAGGATTAAAGACTTATTTTAATAGCAAAAAAAAATGTCACTACCGAGTAACAGATAACCGGGCGCCGGCCGCGCTATTTTTACCGTTCCTTGTTCTCCTGCCTCCTCCCCGCTCCAGGGGACGGCTCGACCTCCGCGGCGGTGGGTCCGCAGCACCTGGGAGCAGCCCCGTCACTCCAAGGTTCAGCTCCCGCACCGAATACGACCTTTTAAACACACGAAATAAAGAGAAATCATGCAGTTAAAAGCAAGGTTGCCGATTAACTCATCAACAAGGCCAACAGACTCTTCCGCACTAGAACGCGGCACAGAGGTTGCCCAACATTTCTTACTTATTTTTTTTTTTTTCCTTCTGCTGGCTTTGATGTAGCCGTTCACCCTTCCCCTAAATTATCATTTTTTACACCTTTTATCACCGTAGCTCCTATCACCCGGCATTCCTACTTTTTCTTGTGCCTCTTCCCCCCAAGGCACTGCTCCAAAGTTTGGGAAACGCTAGTTTAACCAGATCACAGTAAAGACTAAACCAAACAAGGAGGAAAACACTTCCACTTGTCCTTTTTACCTTAGACCGAGGCAATTAACCTTTCCATTAGGACAGAGCCGGTATTTTCCAATGAAATCCAGGTTTTTTTGGCAACAGAAGGTCTCAAAGACTAATGGATTAGTCCGCTGAGCCGTTACATCTGCTGGCTCGCACTAATACCACATTTCCAACATGCTGCGGAAACGATGTGGGAATGTGTACTGGGGAAAGAATATTTAGCAAAGCAGTTAAACTCGGCACATTTTGAGATTTCCGCGTAGATCTGTTAAACGCGTCTTTTCACAAACCTTTTACGTATCTCGAGGAAGTGGCGAGGCCTCAAATCACTTGGAAATTTCAAAATATTTGTTCCTCCGACGACTATTATGTAAACCCAGGACCGAGCCTCGCTGAGGAATCACTCTCTATGTAGGTCAGGAAAAGGAAAGGCAACTTCTACGGAGTCTTGCGAGGGATGAAAGCGGATACAGAAATTGAAGTGTATTTTTAATTTTCCTGCCCGTTTCCCCTCAAGCGGCAACAGATTTTTCCAGATGCAGACAAAAAGCAGCATTTGCAGATATGTACAAAAGTTTATTTTACAAACGGCAGCTACTTTTGAATAACAAAATTGCAAAACCGTAGACCGACATTAGAAAACCAGCTCAGGGGTACATTGTCTCTCTGAAGCACAGTTTAACAGAATTCGCTAAGTAAAAATACTCCCCTCCCTCCCTCCCATCCCTCCCCAGCCATCGACCAGATGGAATTTCTTCATAAAGCTTGAATTCAAGGCAGGAAATAAACAGCGGTGACATCGCAGCAATTTTGGACAACTGCAATGAATTGATTGACCGTATTTCTGTTACCTTTTCCCGGCCTTAAAAATAAGTCAGCTCAGATCTGAAATATGACAAAGTCTGATTCTGGAGCAATTTTTTCCTCTGAGAGGTGTCGAACAGCGATGTTCATACTTGTCTGTTTTGTTATACCACTAACCCACTAGTTCTGTTTTCTCAGTAAGGGAAGAAACAAGTTACTTTTGTACTTAAAAACTATGAAATGGCAACAAACACCACCTTTAGTTAGCAGTTCAATCTTTGTTCAGGACACCGGGATGGCTGCTACTGTTAGAAACGTGTCTGTAAATGTGTACTGACTGGAGTAATAAATGTACTCACTGTTAAAAAACATAAGCAGCTTACAAAATATTGATTCAAAAGGGTCACGTGCACACACGTTCATTGAGCTACAAGAGTAGGAAGAGTGTAAATCCGGACTTTTGGGTTCTTCTAGAAAGCGAAAAACTTAAGACAAATTCAGTTTTAGGAACTTGCGTACAAATGTCTTGTTCAGCTGTTCAGAGAGAGAAAGGAAGGGCATCATCGCAGTCTTCAAACTTCACTTTGAACTTTCTTTTCATGTTTCAGAAACGCACCAAAAGCTAATTTTGAATAGCTTAATTCAATCAAAAGAGACAGTATGAACTGACGGCTAAGCGAGAAATCACCGCTTTTAATTTTCAAAGCTGCTGGGTCCTGATGAGATTTAAAAAAAATAAAATATAATTTTCAATATTTGAAAACATCTGAGAAAATGAAAGCATCTCAAGATATTACATAAAGTCAGTAATGAAAACCATTATAATACAAGAGTGTTCATTAGCTCTAATAAAGCTATGTTAGTCTGTTTTTTTTTCCACTACAGACCCCGCTTTTCAGGTTACGTTATGCCATTAAAAAACTGTTTCTTAGTACACAACTTTCTAAACACTGAAAAACTTTACAAGTTATTGTAAATCAACTCAATCAGAATATTGCAAAAATTACTCAATGCTCTTCAGTTTAAATCTACGCAGTTTTTTTTTTTTCCCCAAACCATTTACCTGCAACGTGGAGTCATTTTTGGTATTAAACTTTACTTTGAAAGTATTATCCACGCTTTTTATCAGGCAAACCGGTATTTTTGTAGTCATATCACTTTAACAATATATAGTTCAGTATCTGCGATATCAATATCCGATATTCCCTGTGGCAAATGGGATACATCTACAGACATTTTATAAAGGAACCATTATGGTTTGTTTTTTCAAAAAAATTACTATCACGTAAGTTTTTTTAGAAAGTGTTTTGGACAAAGTCATGATATACAGAACAGTTTATAACATTCAACTTCAAAATGTGCTGAAGTACGCCAAGCAATGTATTTTGAAATGAAATTCAAAAAAAGTGTTTAGAAACACCTTTTTTAGACTCTTAAGAACATCATTGCTTATCACAAAATTAACTTTTAAACCAAAAAGTTGAGATAAGTTGGATATTAAACTCGTTCATCGCACTTTTGCTCACTTCTTGTCAGTTTGACAATTCCCATGGTGGATAATCTCCCCCCCTTTTCAGGAGAGTTCTGCAAGATCCCGGGACAGGAAGGATTAAGACAGAGCGGCAGTCTTTGTATTCATCACCCAGCTGTTGTGTTTATGCTCTATATAATGCAACAACCAACAAAGAGGACAGCACGGAACCCACCTTCCAGCATTTAAAAAAAAAAAAAAAAAAAGGCATTTTAATAAACTAGAAACGGCAGCCTTGGTAAGAAGGTTTCTTCACAGTTTTATAGTTGCTAACATATATTTAATAGTAACAGGCAGAAAGCCCCAAGGTGTTTATAACCGTACTTGAAGACAGTACCGATTGCTGCAGCTGGAAAAGCAGCGGCAGCAAATTCACCAAAGTGTCGTTCATGGCTTGGAAAATTCAATTCAAGGAAATAAAACTGGTGGGGTTTTTTTTTCCCCTCTTTTGTAAAATGAAATAAAAATACAAATCAGTTGAGTTGAGCTCAGTACTTCTCTCCATAAGTGCACAGTCAAGTGAGTTCACTGCTAAGTTTCAGCTAACTCGGTAAACACCCTTCAACTTCACTTGCGACACTGTCAAAACAGGTGTTTGGGTTTTTTTTTTAGCATAACACTGAAAAAAACTGTTAAATACAGTTTCCGTCATCAAAGAAACGTTTTCAGCTGTATCTGCTGCTTTCACTGGGACTTCGATTGTTAGAGTAACTGCGATCACTTTCACTGTCGGAGCCGTAAGATCTACAAAGAAAAGATTAAAATGCTTCAAAATCGCATTTTGAACTTCAAATTCAAAATTGCATCATGGAAAAAAAGCTGTCAAAACAGACACACACGAGACAAGAAGAAAACATACAAGTCTTTTACAGAATCATATTTCATGTAACTGAAGTATTAAGGGACACTCAAAATAATCATTAGCTTCACACGATGAAATCCCTGTGTAATTCAAGTCAAACTGCATTTGTAACTACAAAATTTCTTGCTTTCTCTGATACAGCTAAGAAATCATCCAAAATGAGTGGTTCTGTAAAGGCTAATAGCTGACTGAGAAGTATATTCTAGCAAATGTCATTTTATATTGCAAGTGTTTCTCAATTAAGACAATTTCACAAATCCTTGCTTTATATATTACAGGTTTTCATTTGAAGAAGGGTCTTAAGGCCCCATAACAACACCAGGAGCGTGTGAGTGCCGGCAGAGTGGAAGTCATAGATTAAAATGTTTTGGCTTCTCCAGAAGAATCCCAAACTCAGCACTTTGGGATTGGCCGAACATCAAGATAGAGTCCAGACGGTTTCAGACAAGGCACAGGACATATTCAAATTACACAGAATAAACTTTCATTAGAGATTTTCTAGCCTCATGCCTGGAAGGAAAGCTTTCTAAATGAAAGACGAGCATATCCTAATCCAACATTGTTTCTCCGAAGCTTCCCAACATCCTAAACCAATGATTTTGCAAGTCTCTTTCCACGCTCTTGCTTCATCTCATTAATTCCCCCTCAAACACAAAATGAAAATTGTTTTCCTGTCAGAACTAGATGGGGAAATGCATGAGAGCAAAGTCCACTAAGAGCGGGTACAAAGTTGTAACAAAATGAGTCCGAGGACAGGAGAGGATGAAAATTTACAGTAGCCTTAAAGATCTGCCTGATTTACCACTGACTAAGATGGGACATTTTAAAAAGTACAAAACAAATCACCACTGATATTCAAAAAAACTAATCTTCATCCTGTTCCACTTCCAAACTTTGTGAAATGTGCTCCCTTACACCTATATAATTCCCCTGAACTGAGGAGAATAAAATTTATCCAAAATTCATCAGAAGCCCACTGGATTTGCAAGTAAAATATTCTTTCAAAACGTATTCTAGGAAGTTAAAAATTAATTCTGGATAGCAATTTTAATTTCCCTTCCAGATTTTTTTTTTTTTTTAAATCCACTTTTGCAGTCTAACTATAAAGAATTTACCAGCCAATGGAATTCTTTGCATACCAGGTAGCTTTTAATCCCTAACAGGGCACTTGATTTAAATCTTGAGGGCTAGTTCGTTGTAGTTTAAGAAACATTTAAAATTATTAAAAAACCCCAGACATGCTTATTTCGAATGCACAGATACAATGAACCGGAGCCTTCTCAAATCTTTATAGGATTTCTAGAGAGAGTTTTCCAGGGAAACAAGGGTTTTTTCCTCCATCCTCGTTTAGTTCATGTCAGAAATTCTAATTTCCTTACTCACACACTTGCTCTAATTCTAATTGTTTTTTATTACTACATTTGGTAACAATGCATATTTTATGTTTGGGGGAAAAAACCCAAACAATTAGCCTTCACAATCATTGTAAGTATGTATTTATCACCTTCTTTTGCATAAATACAGTGTCAGAGCCATGGTAGCAAAGCCATACCTGGATCGCCTATTGTAACTTCTGGATCTTCGATAGCTGTCACTCCTTTTACTTCTACTTCGACTTCTGCTGTAGTAACTATCGTACGTGTACGACCTACTTTAAAGGGAAAAGAAAGTCATTGTAAATCTACAATTTCTTGTTTAAAATGCTATTTATTTTACAAGTATGTCTTAAAGACATTTATATACAGGGGTAAGTGCCTATATAGGAATTACTTTTGAAGGATGTGGCGAACAGAATAATTCTACATTTTATAAAAGTTTAAACGCAAGGGCAAGCATGTTCAGAACAACAGTAAAAATCTCAAGATTTAATCTAGAAAAGACTTAGTAAGCGTTTTAAAAGTTTTGTGTTTTCTCTACAAATTGTAAATGGAGTAGAAATCTTGTTTGCTAATACTTCTGAAACCAAGTAACAAAGTGATTCCATTTATAACTCCATTTTATTTTAACAATAAAGGGAAACGTGTTTGCTATTACTGACTTCATACCATCACCTATAACTGTAATGCCACGATGATTTGCTTATTTTCAGCTTTTGAAAGTGTCTTATGTTGATTTTGCTTTGATTTAAGCTGATATCATGATACTGCATTTTTAGGTACCATAGATAAAGAGGTATTCTTTTTTTTAAAATAAGTACATTTATTGCAGTTTGCATAAAACTATAATCCATACCTGGATCGACTGTGATGACCATAAGAACTACTTCTGGATCTACTTCTACTATAGCTTCGACTGGCAAAAACAAAAACACAGAGGCATTTTAAGTTAAGTCAGAAACAAGCGCTGAAGAGAGCGGGGGGAGAGGGGAGGGCCATGTTTGGCTCAGAATTCCTTAGCCATACTGCAAGCATCAGACTGCTGTGCCCGATTTACTGGTTTTGTAAAACACTCCCCCACCACTATCTCCAGTTGGAGACGCTTACCTACGACTCTTGTAACTGTGGTAAGAACTGCTTCGACTTCTTGACCGGTCTCTACTATACCATCCTCTGCTTCGGCTTCTTGTATAGCTTCTTGACCTACAAGCAATGAACAACTTTTGAAAAGCACAAAATAAAATATAACTGAAGAGAAGAGCAGCAAAAAACAGGAAGCAAAAGCAGTATAAAGCTTTATCTTTTAAGCTATTTATTCTATACTTGCTAAATGTGCTGTTTGAAAGAAAAACGTGAGTAGAAAATACCAGAACTTTGAAGTTAACAGAGTAGGCTGTGAGAATAGCACAAACTTCTTACCTATACGAATATGTAGAACTTCGGGATCGACTTCTTGAGTGACTGTAAGACATGGACCTTGTTCTGTGTCTGGATTTCGATTCAGACTTACTTCGTGACCTGCTGAGGCTCCTGGATGGACTGTTGTCATCTCTACTTGGAGATTCTTCCTCACTGGAACTTTCTTGGTTCCTTGGCCTTCGATTCAACCGTGCTGTTTTCCTAACTTCATCAAACAGAGACCCAGGCCTAACTTTATTTTTAGCTTTTATTTCGATTCTTAAACCTGCTGGTTTAGGCTCTGGTGCTGAAGCTACGTTCTTAACTTCTGCAGCAGTACTAATTGTTGCTGGCTGTAAATTACCAACACCTTGCAAAGGCTTCCATTTATTGTCTATTATATTGCTTTGTGTATTTTCAGTAATTTCACTTTTTGAACTACAGTCTTTAGCACTAGACACAGGGACAGAGTGATTTTCCTGCCTTCCCGGTTCTTTTTCTTCTTTAATATTAATAAAGTCTATAATATTGTTTCCTGGTTTGACAGTATCTTGTTCCGGGGGCTCCACCTGTAAATCTTTGTTTATACTAGCACTTAAAGCCTGAGGTTTATCAGTGAGAATGACAGGAGACAAAACGTCCACATCGACCTTCCCTGGCGAGTTACGATCCGGAGTACAAATCTCCATGTTGTCATCTGTCTGAATAACATCTTCCAATCCGTTCTGGTTACTTTCTTCAGCTGGTTTAACCTCATTCTGACAGTCAGTCACATTTATTCCTGAGTTTATAACACTGGTTGAAGCATTTGTTTCAGTGTCATCTTTATTAAGGTTACTGCGATCTGGTGAGGCATCACATAAAGAGTTTTTACCTAAAAGGCTTTCATCCGCACAAGACTTTTCACCATTTCCCATTTTATCTTTGACTATTTCATCTTTTTCGTGAACTTGTTTTTTCTCCTTTATGTCCCTGGTAAGTTGCTTTTCTTCTTTCTCATCCTTGGTAACCGGCTTTTCATTTATCTCATCATCATCTTCTTCACCAAACTCCAGGGGGGGTTGCCAATGAAACATTTCTTTTCTTTTCTGAACTTTGTGTTTCTTTTCCTTTTTCCCTTTGGATTTTTCTTTCGCTTTTTTGGAATGTGATTTTTTAAGAGTTTTTTTCAAGCCATGTTTGTGTTTTTTTGACTTGCTTCTAACATTTGTTGAGCTAGAACAAGAACTCTCCGATTCAGAAGATGATAACTGTTTGCTCATCTTCCAGGTACCATCAGAATCCAGAAAGCCTTCTGAAGAATTTGATTGTTTTTTTATCCTTCTGGTAACACTAAGCTCCGTATCGGATCCCGATGAGGCCTCTCCTTCTTCTTTACCAGAGGAGGGTCTGGAATCTCCCCTACTATGCCTTGCCTCTCCCCTTTCGGAGTTTGATTCAGAGTCCCATTTACTACCTGAATAGGATTTTCGTTTCGTTTTTGCACCACCTCTAGGTTGCTCAGAGGATTTCTCCTTGGCTGCTTTCTTTTTAGCGTGCTCAGAATCCCGTTCACACTTGGATTTCTCCTCCCTTCTCTCAGAACTTAAGCTATTTTTATCCTGTTTCTGGGTATCTCCTTCTAATGGAAAACGGCCTTCTTTTTCTTGGACAACTTTCACTTTGGCAGAAGGCTCACTGTCAGTGGAGAAGTCTGAAGATGACAAACTGTCACTCTCTTTCAGTCCTTGCGAAGACTCATCGTAGTCTTTTGTACACTTATAAGGGAGAGTACTTTCAGAGCTCGTTTCTTGCCTCAGTTGAAGAGACCGAGCTTTTTGATCGCTCGATGCAGATTTTCTTTTGTTTCTGTGTCTGTCATCATCACTAAGGGAATAGTAAGACGTTGACTCACTATAACCTGACCTGTCACTGCGGTATTTACTCACCGATGGTGATCTGCCAGAAGAACGCGATTTTGTCCTAGAGCTAGATGGACTTCGAGACCTCGTATAAGATCTCGTGTATGACCTGCTTCGAGAAGACCTGCTTCGTGATCTCAGCCAACTATCTGAGCTTCTGTCACTACGGGATTTGGAATAACCGCTTCGATCGCTGTCTGAACTCCTTTTTCGCTTACGATACGAAGAAGAAGTGTTAGCTGCCTCTTTAATGACTACTAAATTGTAATTAGTTTGTGTGGGTATTAAATGGGTTGTTTTAGCTTTCATTTCCTGAATCCGCTCATAGGATGGCTTCCACGGTTTCTGCCCAGGTTTCCACCTGGAAGGTGGTGGACTATCGCTTAAAGGTATAACAGGAAGGTTTTCTGGGACAACTGGTGGTATGACAATTTTATCACTGGGGAGTATAACTGGTCTTACAGGCTCAGCAGTCTTGACCAACTTGTTCTCATTTAACCGTGTTGAAGTATTTCGTGGAGAATTGGAAACTGTCTTTTGATGCCTTGGGTTAGAACTTGACCTTGACCTGCTTCGAGAACGCGACGATTTGGATGCTGATCTTGATCTAGAACTTCTTCGGGAATAAGATCTTGATTTAGACCTCGATCTGGATCTGGACCTGTAGTATGACCGAGTCCCTCTGCTTGATAATGTTGATGAGCTCTGGTCTTCCTTATCAGATTTCGACCAGTCTCTTCTGGATGAACGTCTGGAAGACAATGAAGAAGAACGAGATTTCCTCTCACGATCACAAGATGATTTTGTCCTCCTGAGGAAGGAATGAGAGGATTCTACGTCTGACGAGGCTGATGTTTTCTTTTTTTTCGCTTGTTTGTGCTTCTTGAAATGCTTCTGCTTTTTAGATTTCTTTTTATGTTTCACCTTCTTTTTCTCTTTTCTGTGCTTTTTGTGATGGCTAGAATATCTCACAGTACTTAGATCAGAATAACCGTTATGTGACCAAGATCTTGATCTCCGGGATGCACTTCTTTCGTCCCATCTGCTCGTACATGGGTCACTCAACCTAGAAAACAAACAAAGAAGCCCCAGAGTAAGCAGAAATTCTTTAAAAACTTCAGATAAACTAAGTATTTTCCCCACTTTCAATGCAATTAATTCAGTTTAAAAAAAGTTTAAAAAAAACCCAAAAAAACGGATTCTCCCCTTTTTACCAGACAACTGTGCTGTAACTGAGCTTCTTACACTCATTTTAAGATACGGAATTACATCACTATCAAGAGAACTACTTCTCTATAAGAAATGCATCAGCCAACACGAGAAGATTTTGCATACTGTAGAACACGTGTAAAGACATTTAATGTTACAACTACTCCAGTCCATAGGATTTTGACCTCTACAACTATAGGATTCATAAACATAATTTAAATACAAATTTTAAAACATCATCTTATTTAGTATTCTTTTAGCTGGTACACTGTAATACAGCAATAAATTGAACCCACCCAGAATATAAAAAGAACTACAAGTAATATTTACAATTATTCAATGATGATTACATATAATATTCTTCAGTTTTCCTTTTGAGGCTTATCTATCATAATTTGATAGAAGCTATTCTTTAGTATTAAGTTGCCAGAAATTCTGGAGAGCTGGATTTCGTCACAGAGTTTGCAATTGCAGAAAGAATATATAACTAAAGCAATATAGGATTGGTGAATTTGTCTGTCTTACTTGGTATCCAAAGCAACCACATAGCCAAGTTTGAGGTTAAAGGAAATCTGAAGTGACTAGCTCTATGGAAAGCAACAGGAAACTGGACAGTTCAATTAATTATTTCTTAAATAAATATCCAAGATGGCACCATTAGAAACAACTTTTCTGACTTTCTGACACTTTTCAGCGTATGTTTGTCTAGTGTCACATTGAAAATTTTCCACTTCTAATTTTTGGGATTTAAATTGAACGTGTTAACCACAAAGATATTTACATTTTTTATTCAAACATGAATGACATGGTAGATCTACACAATCTATTAAAGCTTGTGTAAAAATAAACAGGACATTTGAAAGTTGTAGTAAGGATCTTACTTATCGCCTTTACTCCACTTTTCTCCACTAGGTGGTCTGTACGTTCGTAATCTCTGCATTTCCTCTTTCCAGTGAGGAGGGGTCTCACTGCTCTCATCATCATCGGATTCAGAACACGATCGCGATCGAGGGGGGGTGTGATATCGCTGTGAAAGCAAAGAAAGGTAGTTGTGTAACATGTTTTTCTTTAAAAGAGACTGGTTAATATAGAAAATATACTGTGCCTCTTCCACAGATTTTGCACACATCTCCACAGCACAAGTCAGACAACGTTATCCACACAAAGCCCATGAAGAAAACACAAATTCTAGGTTTCCTGCCTAAAATACCCACTTTTGGTATGCATCTATCCCACATGAGACCAGATTACGTAGCTAACTGTATCTTTTCATACTCTGAGAGCATTTCACAAAGCTTGGGAGAGGCCAACAGCTAACCCATTTTTTCAAAACGTGAAAGAAAGAATTAAGGAAGAGGTCGTGGTTTCCCTTTAAGTAACACCTTCTGGAATAACACAATTACTGCAGATAATCAACTTTTTTTTTTTTTCAGGATACTAAAGCACAGATGTTTCACTTCAGTTAGCAGACACTTAACTGCCTGTATGAGTAAAGACAAGCTGTATTTCAAAAATTACTGCTGTTCAGCTCTTCAGAAACGGGAAACCAGTTTAAGGCACATTCCAAGCAATAAAAAAAAAAAAAAAAATTAAAAAATTATGCTTAGGCACAGCATTTAAGTAGGCAATAAGAGCTACTTGTGCCACAGAGAAAAAACTCTAATATTGCTAACTCATTATTTTCCATTACCCAGCTGGATACACACTTAGGTAAATTCTGTGATGAAATTAGATGCTCCTTGACTCAATAAAGAAAAACATCTGGATTTTACTCAATTATTTTGAGCCACTTATCAAAAGCAAGCAGTATGTGCCCACCAGAAAAAAAAAAAAAAAAAAAAAAAATCAAAAAGATGCATGAATTGGTTTATTCAGTTAATTACAGCAAAGTCTTTAAGACACCCTGTTTGCACAAGAAAAAATAAAGGTAATCGGCCATGAAAATTTGGAGCTTCCCTATTCTTTGTGCTAAAGCAATGAATACTTAAAAAAAAGCTTTTACAGATTATTTTCATTCTTAATTTTGCCAAGAGGGTGCCAAAATTATGAAAAACGAAACACAGATACCCAAATCCCTGGCAGAAGCCCATTCCAATCAGCTTTAAGCTATTTTTCCGGAAGTCTTTATCTACATAAGTTTTTCAAAACATTCCATTTAAGAGACTTCCTTCAGTGGATATCACAAGTGTCAAAAACAAATGAAAGCTGTCAGACCCAAAGACAGATATCAGATTTGATGTCAATGCTGGCAAATACAGGTCGGTTCTCAGGCGAGGCTCAAACACTACAATACCTTGGTCTGTGCTTGGGCCATCTAAGCTGTTAATTTTGCGGCTAAAAATAATTGCATCATGGGGGATCAGTAGAAAAGTACTTCTCAAATCCAGTGACTATCATGTAAGAAAATCACGCTCAGAGGAGTCTCAGTTAAGAGCATTCTAATGAAAATTGTCTTCAGCTAGAGAGATATTGTTATATATAAACGTGGGGGTTTTTTGAGGACTCTCTAAAAAAAAAAAAATTGGCAGGACCAAGCCTTGGTTTGGTTTATGGTTACCCAAATGCCACCTGCTAAATTGATCCAGGAAAATATCGTGAAGGGGAAAAGTCTGCTCAGTCAATTTGAAATACACCAGCATCAAACTCACAGTTACGAAAGCTGTTCCTGCTTTTTCCCCTCTTCTACTGACTGAAAAACAACAGCGTCGCTGTGCTGTGTTTTGGGCCCTGTATTGTGAGTTATTAGAGAAGACACAAGAAAACTTTTGCTTAAGTAGAGTGGAACTAAGGCAAAAAGTCTTCAGGATACCAAAGATTTGAAGTAGAAATGAAACCTGCATAGAATCATAGAATGGTTAGAGTTGGAAAGGATCTTAAAAATCATTGAGTTCCAACCCCACTGCCATGGGGAGGGACACCTCTCACTAGACCGTAATAAACAGTGACAGTCTTCAGAGAGGAAGGTAGAGAAAAAAAAAAACCACAACACCAAAGGACCAAGGCTGAGCATCTGTGAAAGTGCTTCACTACCAGCACTGCACAGAAGTCACTTCTTGCCCCTGCAGTGTCATTTATGACATTACACAGACCCGATCTCAGCCAGGGCTGCTGACGAAATTTGACAAACCAGATGAAGCAGCTAAAAAAAAGGTTGACATAAAATGTCAAAAAGCAGAACGGACAGCCTAAGTGACTCTGCCAAAGTTGCCAACAAATTGTTGTTTCTCAGCAACGTATGCACAACCCTCAGAAGATGCAAACACCAGCGCGTGGGAGGACCAGCACTATAGATCAGAAAGGGCTGTATACACTCAGGACACCGTAAAACAGCTTTGCCTACTGTTGTGTGTTACAGTCCTAAGGCTTAACAGAAACAGCAACGAAATGCAACGAGTGGAGAAGTGTAAAAGCTTCTGTCACTTCTCATTACTTTAGATCTTGTGGCTCACATGGGACGAATCTGGCTGAATTAATTTCAGCCTTTAAAAAAGAAATTTTTTTATTCTTATGTTTGAAGATTTCTCGTAGCTGAGGAGTAAGCATTTGTGTTCCCAAACAATCTTTAAGTAAAAGGACAGCAAGGATGGGGAAAAAAGCATTATAAAATGAACTACCCGACAACAATATTTCAACCTTCTAAGCTAGAACCTGCAACATTCAACAATAGCTAAAGTGTCACACAGTCTCCAAGGAAATTCAAAGCTCAAGGTCAGAGAAGATATTCTGGGTGAAAGAAAAAGAAAAATAAATTGCCACATACTATTGTGCCTCTTCCTTTAATTTTTCGTCCGGATTTAGAGACTGATGGTTTCGGGTCAGTCAGAGCTGGTGTTGCATCAAGAAGCTTCCTACATAAATTAATAAAATACGAGCTTACATGGAAAAAAACCCCAAAATTGATTAATTTTAAATTAATCATGCAAAATATTCACCTAATTCTGTGAATTATCCAAGAAATAAAGCAAGACACCCATGCAATGGAAGGCAAATCAACATATATTTACTTTCAACTAAATCGTAGCCCATCTGAACTCTCTACATGTAAATAAATGCTAACAATGAACTTGCAAAGTACTCTGTTAAACTGGTCCATGGCTTTTCCAAAGAGGTTAACTTGGGTTTGGTGCACAAATCATGAAGACAACACGGGCAGAAGATTTTCAGGATCTCAGCAGTTACACAAGGATGCCTTAGGGTAGGGAATGGCAATTCAGGACAGTTCGCAGACTGTAAAGCTTTGCTTCTTTCCCAAGCAGTAAGAGGTAATTCTCCTTTCCACACTTTGCGTAATATCCTCAAAAGAAGCAGTTACTAAGGCTTTGCAAACATGAGCAAAGTGATGTTTCAAGAAAAAGCTTACAGGAGACTATTAACTGAAATTAAAGAAACCCCAAACTGATTTTAGAGCTATCTGGCAATATAATGGATTAGCTCATCTGAGCCCTAAACCAAAGAAATTTGATAGCAAAAGAACCCAACTGCAATTTGGTAGAGGTGCACAACACAAACTGAAAGCAGCTTGTGATCTCATAACTTCCTTTGAATTAAAAGAAGGCTATTTTCTCTTATTCTCAAAATCATGGACAGGTCGTAAAATTCTGGTTGACTCATTTTGAACCAAAGTTTCTTCTTCACTCTAAGAAAGATGAAAAATGACCTCTCCCAATCAAGCCTACCCTGTGATCAAATATTTGCTGTAATTTACATTGCAAAATTTCTCCTGGAATTATTCACTCATTTTTTTTTTTTCAGCATCTGTAATTGAGTCGTAACATACGTGACCCTTAAGGGCCAATGAAACTAACTCATTAGATCGTCCTGAAAAACCCTGACACAGGTTGTAAGGAATATTACAAGGAAAAGTGTAAAAAGGACAATTAAATTATCTCATTTAGAAATATTGACACTACAACCATCATTTCCTACCAATACCAGTAACAGAATATTAGTAGGAGAATTATGGCATAGTTTCCACCAAGTCAACATAATAAGAAAGCTCAATGATTCTTACTGTTCAGGCTCTACGCTGACAACAGGCACATCTCTTCTTAGCAAAAATCTGTTTTCAGGCACTGGGGGAATTTCTTCAGGACGTACCACAGGTTTGTCCCTCTTTGTGCTAACATCGGCTGCTCTTTCTGTTGTATCACTCTTGTCAGAAAGGCTGCTATGGGGAAAAGTAAGTTGAGAAATAAAGATCATCTGTCAATTCATAAACAACGCTTTTCAAAGCCAATTCCGAAACAAGCCCACATGATGCATCAATCTTTAGGATGGCTTAAAAACCAGAAAGTGTTTCACTAACAACCCATTTTAGGCTAAAGGAAGGATGGCGGACTATTATTGGAAAGAAAGTTCAATTATCGCTTTATAGCAATTAATTTTGCTTTTAATTTACCATGAAATATTTTTAAAATATAAATCAAAGATCTCTTATTTGCCTGTCTCACTATAATATAGACATAGCGAGTCCTAAATACTTTAACATGCCGGGACTTACTTTAAAGTTGTTCTAATTTTATCTGTCTACAAAGATATTGAACTGTTTCACAGAAGAGCTACCCAACAAGCTCAGCTTTTTATTGTTTGATTGGTTTTGTTTGTTTATAAAAAGCAACCATCAAAATCTAAACGGAAATAAACGCATTTTCATGTTCAGTACTTGAGTACTTCATAAAAACAAAGCGGAATTTCTCAGATTTCTCTGAAATTCTTTAAGAGACTAGTTACCGTCTTTGGTTTGAGGTTCGCTTGCACCTTGGATCCTCTTTCTTTCTCTCTTCCTTTCTTCGTTTTCTTGACTGTTTGGTTTTAGTTCTTCTTTTACGCTTTCTTCTTCTGCTTCTTTCATTTTCAGCTTCACTGTCAGATGAAGTTTCTGAAGAGCTTGATGCACTGGAGGAGGAGTCTGAAGCTTCTGAGTCAGAACAGACTTTCTTCTTCTTCTCCAAAGCTTAAAAAAGACATTTTAAATTTACAGCATGTTCAAATGTGTGTTATGTTTATTGTGTATATACACAGCACAAAATATACAATTTCATATATGTATAAATACACACACACTGCTCCAGAGGAGCTCTCTGGATAAACAACGAATTTTTTTCACAATGAATTACATTAAAGTCTCATATAATTGTGTCCAGTCTAAACCCATATCAACAAAACGATACAAATATTTTTCAGCGAAGACAGTTGTAAAAAAATTTCTTCAGTTGCAATGAATTGAACTGGAAGAACTTCCATGCACAACTTCCACCCCGTAAGACAATGTAAGAACTTTTTGGTAAGTCACACACGGTAACTTTATAACTGAAAATGAACATCAATTTGTGCCAAGCTGATATAAAGGCAGGCTGAAAAATAAGTGCAATTTAAAGGAGGAGGAGGTTTCCCCCCCCGTTTTCTTCTTTGAAAATGTATTTGTGGTTTTAACACTGAATTCTCACCTTTGGGTTAGAATAAAATACACAGATAAGTTAAGACCATTTGTAGTAAAAAAAATTTTGTTTCTTTAGAAAGCAATGGACATGTTATAAAACAAAGTCAAAGACAGAAACAAAGAAAGAGTTAGTCACATCCTCAGTTGTATATTTTTTATTTCTAAAACTTTGTCATTCTCTTTCTGCATCCTCACACTTTTATATTTTCTACCCTCCTGACTTTCTCTAAAGGACGTAAATAACCACGCTATCCTTAAGGAAAGTCAAAAGTGGAGTAGAAAACTCAAACTTATAACACTCTACTACTTTACAACAACTGTCTAAACATATATTTAAGATCATTTATTTCCCATGAATTCTCATGAAAAGGAAAATTATGTTGATGACATATACCACATACATTAACATTACATGACCTTAAAATAAAGCTTTGCAAAAACTGCAAAAAAATTCAACTCCAAGAAGAGCTTATGCTTTTGTCTCCATCTTTCAAAGTCAGAAAAATACGTTCTAATTACTTTTTGAGTATGACACATTAATTAAGGAGAATTAGAGGCAGGCATACATTTTCCAAGTAGTAAGGGTTTAGGTCAGAAAACCTTTTCCCTTGCTGTGCCTTCCTCACCTACATCAAGCTTTAAGTTTTAAAGGCCTGTAGGAATCAATTAAGATTCTAGAGATTTAACATACGATTTTTAGATGTCAACGTAATTTTTTACTACTCTCTGAAAACCATGTCAACATTTAATTAACTTCAGTCATACGTGTGCTTACCATCTTTTGCTGATTTTGTCACAAGCACCCCACAGTCAATAACTCGTACATCTGCGTAGGGCCTACTTGCAGTATCAGTTTTCAGATTTTCTATTTGCTCTATTACTTCAAAACCAGAAATAACCAGTCCAAAGACAACATGTACACTGCAGAAATAAAATATTTGGAAAGTACAAACATTTATATATTGCTGTAATTATTTCCTGATGAATTGCAGATTTAAAAAGTCGTTCTGAAATAGAAACATTCAGCTTCACTGGCATTATCTGGCTCTTAAAATCCATTAAACTTAAATAAGATTTTTAGTACTTTTACATTTAGAACAATGCCAAGATTCCATGCAACGGAGACCCGCTCCAGTTCAATTCGAGAGAAATACTTGATGTCATTCTACTCTCTCATACACGAGCAGGGCAAACAGATCATTATTTTCTAATCCATCCTTCTATTTTTGAAATTTGGTGCAATAGAGAGATCAAGAGTCCATAAGTGAAGACGACGAAGGGCAGTTTTCCCTAGAGAAGCAGCATTAATAGGTCTATCCAATCTCAGCATGCAAGTTCCCACTGGCATCGCAGGGATAGTTATAATTAAGGAATCGCCAGTTTTCTTCTACCATACCACGTTTCTTTGGCCTCCTTCCATTTGCCCCATAACTTATACTTACAGGAGCTAAATTTATTGTGGGGATAAAAACACGCCACAGAAAAAAATAGTACTATCAAATATATTAAACTTGACATTTCAACACACTGATTTACGGACTGAGGGCAGCAACCGGTTTTTAAGAAATGAGTTTTAGTATTTAAGACCTTCCAAGTTTTTGACCAGCTTTAGGAAATTTTCGTAGAGCTGAAACTTTTGTTTTCCATCTTGTTCTATTGTATAATCTTTCACAGAATTAAGAATTTGTTTCCCCATTGTTCTCTACTTTCAATATAACATGTGAAGGCTTACAACCTTTTAAATTTTAGCCATCACCGGAGAAAATATAAAGGTTTCTTACCCATCGAGATGAGGAGCTGGTTTTGTTGTTCTGTTTGACAAACAGCAAGATGGTAGGATGATAAAAGAAAATAAAAATCAGGGATTCAGATGAAGTAAGAGGAGAATGGCACAGAAAAAAAAAAAAAGAAGAGGTGAAGGTAAGACAAAAAAATAGTGAAAAAATCCAGTTACATACATGGAATTTAAAAAAACTTCACAAATTATACAGACAGGCTTTTTTTAAACTTTTACTTTACGGAAATTTGTTTGAAGTTTAGCTAACTGTGTATACTTCAAAGATGTACCAAGTATCATTTTATGCATGCAATAAATAATCTACAAATAAGTGTCTTTAAATACACATTCAAATATAATTCACTAACATTTTTAATCACATAGAAGACACAATTTGGCAATAAATATTGGGTAACTAATGGAATTTAAACGTTTCTAAAATTGTTAGGTTCTTATATTACAAGGTCACTTTAAAGTCAGTTTATTTAAAACAAAAAAAAAGAAGAGAGTTATCATATGTGATAGATTCTTTGCTCTCCCCCCCCGCCACTTTTTTTACTCTCCATTTATTTAATCAGCTTCATGACTCGGAATACAAAGCAATATTTCTATCTTTAACCATCAAGACTACAGCGCTTCAGCTCCGAAGCTCACAGGCTTCCCAACAGCAGCACAACGGAAGCAGGCGTTAGCTACTACCCTATCGCTTACTCCTGGGATAAATGCAGAATTCCTTCCTATTTTTCACCTTCCCACGTTTACCTGTTTTCTAGCCTGAAGGACAAAATGCAACTGCCTTACATTTTGTACGCTACCCTAGATGGCATTTGGAGTCACGCCAAATTACTGAGTTGACTTCAAATTGGAATATTCAAGGCTGTGCATATGTAATTATACGTTAAGATTCATCTCTATCATGATACTGCTATGACCTGGTATCTCCATATCTTTTACCAAATAATAAAGGAAATTACTTCTACAACTAAGCCTGCACAATGTTGCATAGGGAACCTTGCTTTGCAGACAAATTCAGTAAGGAACATCAGATCTTGCATTAATCTTATATATCAGGGAAGAAAATAAAATAGAAGTCAAGATAATTTGCATTTGAAGCTATTTTAATATTTGAAAACATTCTTCCTCTCTCCTCCCTGGGCACTATTTTGCCTTTCTACTAGCCTTCTTCCAATGAACCCCCCTCTCTGAAAATAAATAATCACAGATGCTTTTTCTAAATTTACAGTAACACAGATGCGGTACAATGAAGTCAGCTTTTCACTGCTATAATGAAGTAAAAAAAAAAAAAAAAAAATCTTAAGTTTTGAACTATTAGGTCACAAACCACTGCAGTGCTGGAATCCATGCCAAAAGATGGGACTGTTACTCAAGAGTGCTTACACTCTTTATTTTTTTTTAAGCTCCAAATGCCAGCCAGACCTTCCGCTTCTATGACACTAAGTAATATAGAGAATTTCTTTGGTTTAACACAGGGGAAGAAACACTATCAAGATGACATTTAATTTCTCAATAGTAGGGGGTGTCTTTTGGTTTTCCCTTGCTAATACAGCATATTGCTACAAACAAAAATTCTTAGAGCTTTCAAAATTCTTTAAGGAAAAGTTAACTGCATTAACAACCTGCTGTTAAGTAAACAGTTTAAGCGGGCTTAATTATAAAGCTGATTGAAAGTAGTGAAAAAACAGAAGTGGGTTACTTCAATGAAACCAGTAATAAAGACGACTTGGTGCTTAGAATTAGTTAGAAACAGCAACAGGTTCAAACACACTTGATATGAAGGCTGTAGTCATGTGCTCCAATTAAGCAAATTACCTAAGCGTGTACTTTCTTTAGACTAGTTCTCAATAAGCAAAGAAAGGGATAGTTGGAACATTAAGACCCACGTAGAGGTTTCTTCCATTACAGTGACAATTTGATAGATAAAATGGAGAGGATTTTTCTCACTCACTCCTTCATGAAGTGAAAACACAAGGAAAAGCATTATCCAAAAAGAAAACTTTTCAGATGCAGGGCAAGGAGGAAGGTGACTTAAACTTCCCATGGAAGCAGAAACCCAGCTCCTCATTGTGCTTTTGAAAGTTTTCTTATCTCAATGTCGGGCTTGTAAGATGATATTCATTTTGCAATTGTGTACTTTAAGAGACCACTTCAAAGTTTTCTGCGTATGTTCTGCCTTAATCACTCCATAATCAGGAGAAAACCTACTTATTGCCTTTGCACTATAGAAATCTAGTCATAAGTTCCTCCCCCAAATAATATTTTATTAAAACACTTCTATACTTTTATAATTTAAAACATTCAAAATCTGCTTTATAGTACGTATTATTATCCAAGTTATTTACAGAAGGACAAATACCTTTCTTCACTCAAGTTTAAAGTAAATTGGTTTAAGATACTGCTGAAGAGAAAAGCATCTTTTTGAGAAAAGCATGTTATCACCCACCCCCCCAAGAACCTCAGTCCTAACAAAGGATTCAATGCACATAACAATATGATCAGAAAAACAAGAAAGATAAAAACAGAAAGAAGTAAAAAGGAAAGGACACAGCCTTAGAGGAATGAGACATTACCTTTGGAGCGCACGATGTAACACTGTTTCTGTAAATTTTACACAAAAATGGCAGAAATAAATTGTAATACATTTTCAGACAAAACTGAGTCTATGTTTTATTAAATACAAATTTAAAGTTAATATTAATCAAGTTGTATGCAGAACAAGGATGCCTAAAAGAGGGCTCTAAATTTTCTTTAGAATACAAGATACTTTGAAAACTACAGCAAGTTCTCCTTAAAAACAAAAAGAAACCGATAGACATAACCCGCTCGCACACACTGTACAAAGATGAACGGTTAGAAAAGAGAATCCTCCCGCTCCCCCTCTACGTTTCAAACCACCACGGCTGTTAGAACACAGGCACAACTTTAAGCAGATGAATAACTGGTTTCAATGGGTTTATTCACATGCTCGCAGTTATAAAGGCGTTCAAATGCTCGACTGAACCCAGTCCTGAGGATATACTTCACAGAGTGGCTTAAACATTTTTTTATTTACAAATGCGATGCGTTAAGTCAGTAAGTCTACAACTTCATACATTTCATAATGAGCTGACATCCTCCCTGTATTATGAAGCTTTTCTAAAACTGAGAAAAATCAGTGTTTTCTCTAAAATACAGGCATTGCTCTTAGATTGCTTGTATTCAAAATTATAGGAAAAAAAACCCCACATTGCAGATGCAAAAAAGACCAAACACATGCACCAGCTACTACCAGACTTTTGCTCGGGTATAATTCTGAGCAGCAGCAATGTTTTAAAACTGCATTATCAGTTGAGCTCATCCACATTTTCTTCCTCCCCAATAAACTCTTACTTCTTAATTGCATCTTTGTTTATCTGAGCAGCGAAATGATCTGTTTGCTACTTCTTACACAGATAAGCATCCTGTGAACACTCTCACAAGGGCTGTGCTTTTACACAAACTTTTGATCAAGCCAATGGGACCTGCTTGTGTGTGGTAAGTGCACAGGCACCACTTTTGCTCAAAGATAATGCAACATCAGCCCCTTTAATTTGAAAATTTTAGCTTTTTATATTACTGTTAGTTGTTCAAAAATTAGCTCAAAGGTATTTCATTCACAGTAAAAAAGAAACCCAAAACTGTTGATTAGAAAAATACCTGTTATGGGACACCAAAAAACTTTTAATAAGCTGGTAACATTCAGAAATCATTTGTAAAATCAAAAGAGTCCTCATGATTTATTTTATCCCTCATTTAGCAGATAAAAGTGGTTAGTCTGTTTGGATTTAGTAACTAGGCATGGCACCACGCATTAAAAACACTTTTAAAACAAAAAAAGCTATTTAGTTTTGAGCAAGAAAGCAGAACTTGAGAGACACATTAAACTGCAATAACCTCAATATAGAAAAAAAAAAATATAAATCTAGCAGTAATAACAAAACAACCTCAAGTTTTAAATAGCTTTTGGACACAGAGGCAAGAACTCCAAGCATTTGAACTGATAAGAACTCAACCGAGGCCTCCTCTTTAGACTGTAATAAGGATGTATTCCTCAGTAAACTACATGGCTAAATAACAAGACAATAAATTAATTATTACACAAAACCTTCCCAATGACAACAAAGAGGTTGTTTACATTTTTTTGCCTCCTATCGTTTTCTTTATGCTTCGTTCTGCACAGTCATTTCTCTTTTTCTAGTAAGTATAGCTTGGCAGATTCTTGTATGACAATGGAAGCAAAGTGAAGCCCGTGCAAGAATTTGTAGGATCAGGAGTCCCATTAATTTTATAGCGCTTTACTTTTTATAGGGCTTTATTTTGCATTGAAACTTTCCTTACTAGCAGGTTGGGTATGGCCAAGGGCATGACGGAGTTGCTCTGAAGAGACAAGATACCATTATCAGATCAGCTTGACTAAGAAGAAGAATAGATGGCCCAAGAAGAATATCACCCACCACAAAATACAGCCACCGAGCTGGAACATCCAGGAACAGGCTGACTTCCCCCCCGCCCCCGCCCCTAAATCAGGGACCTAAAGACATCAACTATTTATGCAATGCTCTAGAAGCACTCCTCCAATAACTAATAATCATCATCATCATCTCTATAGCAGCAGTTCAAAACAGATATTGGAGTATATACAAAAAGGAAGGTGATTCTAGAGTGGTTCCTGTCAAGCTGTACTTCATCCCAGGGATTCCATTTCTGAGTATCAACATGGAAACAGGACAACTAAAAGAAGATTAACACACTCTGGTGGTGTTTAGAACACTTGCTAAATAACTGATGCTTCTAAAAGAAGTTATTCACAGAAAGGAAGCAAATGAATAGTGGTGCTACCTGAAAATACAAATAGCTAATTTATAAACTGGTACCTTGCAACTATCTGCAACACAAGCCTTCAATAAAACGTTACAACGGATCCCTTTGGGTATAGGAAATCAAAATTCCAGTATTTCACAAATCTGGACATTATAAAGGGATAGTGTCTGTATCCTTTCTGCTGGATTTCACCAAGATACATTTCTTCAGACTGGGAAATGTTTCTTAGACACATGTGAATAGACTCAACCTATTTAAAGCGCATGAAAACCAATCCTGCCTTAGCTAAACATTCTGCTTTCAACCCTACTGTTACTGCTATTCAATTTAAGAAACGAGATAAGAAGCGGAGAAAATTACTCAATGAACATTAAACACAGCACTGCTGACATATATATATATATACACACACACACATATACACTTCTGACTCTTTATTCTACTTTTGCATCTTGCCAGTTTCTACCAGTGCTATAATTTCTGTTCATTCTTGTCACACTGGCCTCACTGGAGCTTCCTAACACCACTTACACTGTCTTTTCCACGCCCAGCTCTCTATTGTTGCTTAGAAATGCTGCAAACTCATCTATGCCAGAGAAATTCCTGATGAACCAAAGCAAGCCGATGATACTTTAGGATTGCCTTGTTTGCATTAAGGTCAGTCTGAAGCTTCTATTTGAAGTAAAACTGACTGCTGTTGCTCAACTTTTAACAGTTTTTAGGCATTGCATAGAGTCCTGCTGTGACCCGTTTGTTAGCACAGGCTGCCCAAGAGATATTTGCTGCCCAATTACTTTCTGTAAAGGCTGGTTATTCCAAATGACACTTCTCTGTGCTAAACAGGGAAAGCACTTCTGATGAGCAAGCAAAACCGTTAAGCGTCAGGATTCTTGCTATTATTTTAGCCCTACTTGGATAAATACTTATATAAAAGAAAATAACTTGTTTGCGCTCTTTATCTGCCACATTAGACACGTGTACGACAGAGCAAGAGAGATCTCAACCCTGAAATTATCTATGAAAAAAAAAAATGCAAACATCTAAGTTCAGATGGAGATTAACTATTTCCCTCTCTGTAAAACTAATAAATAACATTAAACAAGTTCAAGCCATTAAAAAAAATAATATCTAAAGACTGCCTTTCACACAATTTTCAGGTTACACATTTGAAGAACATTTTTCCTAATGATAAGCCACTGAAAAACTGAGCATTCTTTTGAGTATAAGAAACACAGTTTAATTTCAGCTAAAAGTATGTCACTGAAGGAAACACATTCTTTATTAAAGAAAAGCTGTACAGATGCACAGTACATTCCCTAAAGTAATCAGGCAAATGTCACCAAGCAAGACTAACTGCTTTAATATATTGCATTTTAAAGTTAAGTCACAAACTGCCTAGATAAAGTCTTTCGCGGTTGTTTCCTACTTTGAACCTTGAAATTCAAACTCTCCGTGTTACAAAGCTGAAACCAAGTTCCACCATTGAAAAACTACACAAAGAGACAGATTGTTGAACTACGTCTCACCATCCATCTTTGCCTATTTGTAAATTGAGTTATCAATCAGGGCCCTGACTTTGCAGCTGACTGTATGTACACACCTCTGCCTTTACGAACAGCCTCAGTGGTTTCTGCAGGGATTCTAGCATCGTTCATATTCATTCCCAGCACCAGTTGCAGTACTGGAGGCCAAACTGGGTTTCAGCTTAAATCCATAAGCTTGAATACAGTAAAGGCATCCGTAAGTGAGCAAGGCATCTCAGCTGCTGGTCACATCTAGGGAGAAGGCTCAACAGATGATCTTTAAGGTCCCTTCCAACCCAAGCCGTTCTATGATTCTATGATTTTGAGCTGCCCTGTTGGATCCTGCCCGGCTTCCAGCTGCTGCTCCAGGAGCACAGGGTGTCTTGCTGGTGCTGCATCATATTTGCACACCCTGCCTTGAAGTTCCCAGTAGCATTTCAAATACCATTAGATGTTCTGCATGTGTCAAAAGGGTCACAGAAGTCCAGAGCGTTAGAACATGCTTTAAAGACTTAGCAGCCCACCTAAACCTTCTCAGTTATACTGGGAGTTTATCCTGGGCTGGATTTACTTGCCTGACTCTAGGGCAAGCTGGTAGCATTTAAGACACTGAAGGATATCCAAGAAATCTGCATGGGGAGGGCAGGTAAGACTTTCAGAACATGCACCCTTTTCTCTCCCAGCAGCAAAAGGCCAGGTAGGATGCCCCAGGACCCTAAAATTGGCTTTAGATTCCTTCAGGCAGCTGAGAGAATCTAGCTTAGCAGAGATGATCATGTTTAGGCATCTTATTCTGCCCGAATTCCCACCAAACTAACACTTGCTCTTTATAGTGATTTTAGGAAAAAAGAGAACTTTTGAAGAAATCTACATCTTTCAAAATACTTTTGTATTTGATGGAAGTGCTCTTAAATACTGTTCATTTTATTGTCCCATGAAAACTGTAATTTAGCTTCTAACACAACCTTAGGTTGTTTCTGTGTGTGGGGAGAGAGAAGGTGTTTGTTAAATCTATTTGAACAAGTAAGCTGAGTCTACTAATTATAAGGGAAAGAAGCCGACTCCAAATGCAGGAGAGAAAAGAAACTTTAGAGCCCTCAAATGATAGCTTCTTGGCTGATGTGACATCATTCAGTTTTCATGTATAGCGTTCAGATAAGCTTAAAAATGGAAAATTACGACAAGAGAACCAAAAGGTAAGTCACAAAGTAAGAAAGAGTGAACCAAAGTCTTGCAGAGACCTTATTAAACAACAGGGTTTTCTACATATAGATTGTATTCCATATTACTGCGTATATATATCAATTCAGATTTACTGAAAGGAAGCACAATACCTAAAATTTGATTTGAAGGTAACAGAAAACAATTTGGTTTCGGTGGAGTTTTTACAGTGGTAACTGTGAAAGACTTCCTTTTAGGTTTCTATTCATTTTCCATTTTTAGGGCATTCTTTAGGAAGCAACCTAAAAATGTCTCGTATCTGAACTTCATTGTATCATACTGAAGATCTTTTTCAGGCAAAGAAAGATTCTGGAGGACAATTTACTCCTTTACTGAAGACAGTGAAGCGCCATTCATTCTTATACCCCAAGAAAGATGGCAAAGAAAAAATAGTTTTTCTAGTCAAGTAACTACACTAAAATTTAGTTTTGAAAACACCAGTGTTATCTCAGAAACTTCTTCTCAGCCCAAGCCCAAAGTTATAACCCAGATCTTTCCGAACACAAACTGTTAAACATTAACAGGAAGCCATTTTTAAAAGCGAGTTAACTGGAGAAATGGTCACATACAAATAAGGAATTTTAAAAATACTAATACTGAACCTAGAATACAACTACTTCAACCAGAAGACCCTGACGTATCAGACTTGAGTATTTGTTGATGGTAGAGTGTCAGGCTTTTTCTAAAATTTAACAAAATACGACTTCATACTAAAATGATTTACTTTTTTTTAAGGTAATGAAGGAAAAAATCTGATTATCATCACAGAATTTTACAAAGTAGTTGGTATATACACAAGTAAACAGAACTATGCAGCAATAAAGAAGAAAATGTCAGGAGCAAACACTCTTAAAATAATAAAAATTAAAAAAAAAGAAACCAAAACCAAACAACAAACAAAACTCCACTCATCCTCCCCCTAAAAAAGCCAACCAACTACCCAAAACAAAAAACCCACCCCAAACTAAATCATAAATCACCATAATTCAAAGAGCACATTCAAAACCATACAAAATCACCTCGAGATCTCACTCCCTTTGGCACACAGGGCTCAACATTGTGATTCGCAGATAATCTGTTAAGATTTGGTTGGTGCACACAGAAAACCAAACAATCTATTTTCTGGACGCTAGGAACTTACTGCATAAGCCATAATTTTAGGGTAAAAAGAGATAAACAAGGAACACACATGCAGCACCAGCTTCTAATCCAAATGAATGCCACAAGCAAATTGCGATAACTAATGTTTCCTATTAGAGCTTACACTGCAGGTACCCCCTCAACCCTATTTAAAATAAGGCGGATAACATCGTTATAGATAATTTAGCAATACCATCTTTCTCATGAACAGCGCTTCTCTGTTTAAGAAAAGCTCAACTGTCGTATTACATCTACTCACATGAAAAATTGGGAACCATTGGTATGTTTCCCTCGGTTTGCCATTGACAAAAGGAACGCTCTGTCATGTTTGAGAATAAAGTTTTCATCTGTTTGAAGAAAAAATATGTTTGTCAGATTTTCCCTGACAAGGAACGCAAGTCTAATTTTCTTAGATACTTATGAATGCTATAAGGAGAAATTCTGCTGCTGCTGAAGAAACATGAACAGGTTGGGAAAAAAAAAACAAAAATTCAAGTTTAAACAAACCTCCCAAAAGTTACAGTAGGAGCAGTTATGAGACAGAAAGCATTCTTTCTAGAAGAAAAAGCTTCAGATATAGTGCAAACATTTCTAATGAAAATATTTAAAGTCATTATTAGTGTCTTCAATAAACATTACAGTCTCATAGACTTGGATTTAAATCCAGCATTTTCTGAATAAAACCAAGCTTGGCAGACTTACTGACATCCCAAAACAAGACTTAACATAAACAATACTGTTATTTATACAGCATGCACCTCGGGTAGAAAGATCTAAGCCATTCCCCTGGGATGGCACGTTAAAAGACAGCCACCTATCGATTCAAAACTGGAAGTCTCAAAACGTACAAGGGGGAAAAAAAAACAACCTAGATACCTGGATGAGAAACTAAAGAAAATATTCTTCCTGCAACCTAAGTACACAATCAATTAAGACTAAACTAAACATGCATTTTATATTCCAGTGAATTAAAGAGGACTTCTGGTTGTACAGCATAATATAAAACCAGATCTACCAAAGTTATTTTCAAAGCTAAAAATAGTAGTTTCAGTGTACAAAGGTGTCATTTTTAAAGATTACATATCAAACCACAATGCTGCATGTTTAGCACTCACCCCCTTTAGGAACAAACCCTAGTAACTGCTTAGCAAATGGATCTAGTCAACACTTTCTTTTGACTAAAGGCTGCAATACTCCAAAACCAAACTGTGTCTCTGTTTTTAAGACAAACTCAATGGCATGCACTTAACAACCCAGAGCGACTTGGAAAACACAGAGCCAGGGGCTGTTACACCAATACACATAGTGCTTTTATTAACACTCCAATACCACAATAACTACCTGGTTTTTGCAAGAAAGAATTGCACGTCTTCAAACAAATACTTTATAAACTCACCATTTTCCTTCCAACAACAGATTTTAAAAAGAGGTAAAGGTACGTTTATTTACAAATTCTTTGCAAGTAAAATAACTTGTGTAGCATATAAACAAAATCAAACACTTCTAGAAATAAACACTAAGCATACAAACCTTGAATAGGGAAGGGGAGGAAAGGGACATTAACAAAAGAAGAAAAAAAAAACACAACTGTTCAGAGTTGGAAATTATGCCAGTATTGTTTCCCAGAATAAGTCATTAACCCTCAGAAAGGTTAGACACAGAACTCTTCATTTCTCCAAGCAACACAGATACCCATCTACAAACGGACGTATCAGTTGTCTATATATTTACTAAGAAGGGTACAAGGGAATAGAGTTTGAATTTGTGTTACTGAGCTTTTGTCTCTTACCTTTTCATTTTGCAAAAGACCACATTCTCTATAAACAAAAGAATATGTTGACAGTTTTAGGCAGGAAGATAGGAGTTTATTCATGAATAAAGTTGCCTAACCTCCATGCTGAAAGTCACGTTTAATCAATAATGTTAGCCTTAATTAATTGTCAGTTAAAGTTAAATATTACCAAAAAAAAAAATTATCTGAAAGTCATGCATATAAAAATAATTCTCATGCAACATTAGTTTCATGCAAAAGGTGATCTATAAGTAGACCTGATTTCATTAAGTAGCTTGGGAATCAAGACTTGTTTATCTCAGAACTGAATAAAGAATCTGCAAAGGCATATTTCCTCTTACCTTTAAAATAGCCACCATAAATAGATTCACCTCCTTTTCCATTACCTACGCATTAAAAAGCATGAATTAAATCTTTTCTTTCATTTATGAAAAAGCTGTATGTAACATTCCATCACTTTAAAACAAACCAGGATACTCTGGCCAGTTACTAATATTTGAGCATAAGCTCCTTAATTAAAAGTCACAGCCGTGCATTATCCTGCTGACACTCAAAATATTGACAATGACGATTGCCCTAGTGCCTCTGAACACCGGGAAGTCTGGAGCAGGGCTCCAAAGGCTAATCCTCACTGGTATTTGCTAAAGCAGCAGCAGACAGCAAAACAACAGCAAGCAAAGAAAAGAACCACAGTAGGTACAACCAACAGTCTTGCCCAGCTCAAAAGCAGCTGAGAAACCACTCGAATGGATGAGGTAAGAAAGTAGCTGGCAGTTCTAAAGGCACTTCTACTTGACTCTTGAAACAAGATACTCCCTCACCGTGCCCATTTTCTCAGGTATTTCAGGACACGGTGAAGAAGACATACATTTTAGTAAAGACAGGTATTTCAGGGAAGGCCAACAGGCTAAAACATGATGTTGTACACATACTGCAGGGAAGGAAACAAAGAAACTCCTGGAAAAAACTCCTTTTGGAGACTTACCCATTAAACACTCCTAGCTCATTTACTACAAATAATTTAAAAAAGCAAACGTATTCAAATAGTTAGGTCCCTGTATCAACAGAGCATTATTAGTGTTGCCTCTACTGCAGACACGAAAGTAAAAAGCAGTAAGACTATATTTTGGATTTGAATTCTGTTTCAATAAGACTGGTGTTAACTCCAGCAAGGTGGTGGTAGGTGGTTTTTTTCTTCTTCAACTTATCTTCTAAATAAATATTACTTCAATGGAAACATTTTAGAATTTCAAATATTAACAAAGAAATGGGTGATCTATGCTCTACTTCGCAGCAAATGAAATATTTTTATGGCATTGTAATGTTTCCATGGCGTTTTCTAAATTTACATTATAACCACTTCAGTTATCACATTTCTGTTCTACTTAAAACATTTCAGTTTTAAAACTGTGTTTTACCTTCGCTGAAGTCCCCACCCTGAATCATGAAGTTTTTAACCACACGATGGAATGTAGTGCCTTTGTAGCACAGCTTCTTTCCAGTTGTTTTGCCAATTCCTTTTTCACCTGCAAGAAGGTTAAACAAAAAGAATCTGCAGACTGTGACAGAACAAACTCTAAGGGTTTTACCTCCCTAGTACTAATGGATACGAGAGCCATCAGAATAGCACAGCTATAAAAGATACTTGGGTACTTGTACATGTCTAAGGAAAAAAAAACATGCTGGATTGGCCTAGCACTCAGAATCCTGAATTTATGTAGTACAGAAGTGTACAATTCTCACAGTCTGCTAGGATATTCCATTATGTAGACTGTATAGTCCAGAACGGGAGAGAATCCCCTCTCTACTGTTAGCATAGAGTCATAGAATGGTTCAGGTTGGAAGGGACCTTAAAGATCATCAAGTTCCAAACCCACTGCCATGGGTAGGGACACCTGTGTTTATTACCAAATTTTTAAAGATATCTGTCAAATAATCATCCTGTCCTATAAGTAAGCAGAAGCAAACACAATTTGCAAGAATAAAACAAATATTTCAGGTAGCTTTTAAGCCTGCGCATCTGATCTCGAGTAGACGTCCTAACTTTGTGCTTCCTTTCAAATGTCTTTCCAGTAAAAGAAAGGTACCAGCTGAAGACATCAATGAAACCTGTACAGCTGTAGAAGAGAATTCAAACAGGGATACAATACAAAGAAAAAGTTGTTTTCTCAAAACAAAACAAAAAAATTGTTCTCTCTTCTGCTTGTTTTATCTCTCATCATCTGCAACACCTTTTCCTTCCTTTATCTCCATCCAATGTTTTTCTAGCAAAGCTGCTGTAAGGATTTAAACAATCTTTCAGAGCTACAGAACATGAGGCTCAGACATTATACTATTCAGTCTGCTACTGCATTTTATTTATCTTTTCTAATCTATTCTGATAAACTTCAAACGAGTTCCTATTTTTCTACGACAGTTGCACCGTTCTTTCCCATTCTCAGTCTATCCCTGGGTATCTCTTTAATAAGCGAAAGCGATTAAAAAATAATCAGAAAGTAGAATAAGAAGAGGAGGCATCACCACACAGACCTCAAAAAAATGAGCTGTGTACTGTATGTTCCACAAGTTCACAGTATTATAAAGCTCTTCTAAATTTCAGAGATTATCTAGATTATCTAGAACACATCACATTCTGGGATTGGAGCTCTGACAAGATGAACTTTAAGAAGTTAACACAGAAGGCTATCAACAAATTTGTTTCACGTAACCAGTTCTCTAAAAGCTGTTCCCTAAAGCCAGATGTTAAAATGCTGTCTGGGAAGTCATGCTAAGGCATTTTAATGATTTGGAAAAGAGTTATTTCATATACAAGGTAGAGGCTTCACCGGCACAGTTAATTCAGGGTATATTGCAAGTTGCTGAGCATTCAGATATAAAAAAACCTTCCAATTATTCGCATAAATAACACACAACAGTTCCTACAATAACTTAATCAAGATTAACCTTCAACTTGCAGCTGAAAAATCCCTGAGGAACAGTGCAGACCAAAAAAACCCACTCCTCCTTAAAAAAAATGAGTTGGAGGATGCTATGATATACCCGGACATATCTTTTGCCAGTGCTGTCCCTTTGATTTCACAGATCTCTTCTCTCCTCTCTCCCACCAAACAAGCCCAGGATTTCTAAGGGACCATCATATTCCCTTTCAGTCCTTGATTTAGCTAAAAATTAGTAAGTTTTCTCGGATTTAATAGATGCTCTTGTCCTCTGACCCCTGTCTAGCACTTCTATGAACCTGAAATACACTCAAAATTTTATTAGATACATTCTTTAAGTCTGTATTTTTATATAAGAAAAATTTATATATATTCAAAGCTTTATGTAGTGTCCCAAGTCAAATGTCACCATTATACTGTTCAGTGACATTAATACTCAATGTCTCTCCTGATAAATCCTAAAGCCCTGATAATTCCTAAAGAATTTCTTGCCTTTATGGCATTTGTGTAACTTGAGTGATCAATAATTCCAGCAGAGTCTCAGCCTTGTCAATCACTTTACCTCCAGGAGCCCCACGTTAGGATCCAAAAAAAGAATACATGTCTTTGTTCCATAAATTCACAGTTTTGCATTCTGTAATCATGAGTTATCTTCACTACTCAAACTCACAGTTATAGAATACCACGCTATTTCCTGCTATGCATTATTCAAATCCTCCCCAGCACTAACAAATCTCAGCTTTGTTTTTGCGAGAAAAAAAAAAAATCAGCACTATTATTATGCTGTGGTTTATACTTGTATAAACAAATAATAACTGTAAGAAACAAACAAACAAAAAATCTTAAATATACGCATGCTACTTACCCGAGCACAAGCAAAGGAAGTTTTTGCAAGTCTTCGGACATATGTCTGAGAAGAGCTGAAACATAATTCGACCAACTAGAAGAAAAAAAATAATAATTTTTATAACTCTTTATAATGACATAAGAAAATCTGCACATAAATAAATCAGAATGTTTTGAAAATATCTTCTGAGAAAAAGTTATTTTAACAAGATGAGTAAGAAAACATTCCAAATACACTTATATTAAAACAAGCAGCAGGAAAGAATATCGTAATTGTAAAAAAAATGAAAATTAAGTAATATCATTATATCTAATTTATTCAGAATGCCAATGATTCCATTTTGATTTGAACCTGGAAAGCCAAACTGATTTACTAAAATAGTTTATCCTGCCAATTCATTTCTCATTTGAAAATCAAAAAGATTTGCCGTAGATAGAGGTCCCTAGAGAGTTGGGGTAACACTCTTGGCCTAAAATCCTTTAGTTTAAAAAGAATAATAAAAAAATAGATGAAACAAATAGAAAGATGAAAGGCGGGCAGAATAACAACTAGCAATTTAAGGACTAACACTCCACTTGCCAGTACTATGAACCAAATACTACTTTCTCTCTATGCAAAGTGAATGGAGTAATTCTCACTCTTAGTACAGCTCCCCCCATGCTATTGGTGGTAGTTACGCTACGTACCTTGGAAACCTATTACAATACTGCTGAAGAGTGGTTTAATATAAAGAAAAACTATTGTAGAACTGATTCACATTTTTGATGTTATTTTCCAAGATATCGGGATGTATATTACTAAAGAACAAAAGCAGAAAACTCCCAGACATATGAAGTCTTTAAAAAAATACATAATTAGCAAAGAAAAAGTTGTCGTCTCTAAAGGGTGTGAAATAAACCATAAAAGCCACACTGTTGGCCAGCATTACAAGACCAGTAATAATCCGTCAATGAGCACTACCCTCTAGCGGTGCACATTGGTAAGACCTCAAAGACAATTTTAAAAAGTAACTCCTCCAGGAATTACTTGTCTTCCACTTAAAGAAAAAAATAATAATAATTTAAGTTCAAGTGTATTTTATTCAATACTTTCTCACCAAGAAAAATTTTAAGAGGCTCCTAAGAAACTGTGTTCAATTGTAAGGCTTTGTCCAAACGAATACAATTGCCAGCAATTTGCAGTTGGTTCAAAAATGGGAGAAATGAAAAAAAAAAAAAGAAGAAATAACACAGAGACCACCTGTATTTTGTACTCTTCGATAAAAATTCAAGATGCCTTCAGCTGTTGAAATGTCTGCATTTCATTAACTGCTGTAAGAATGTTCTCTTATTATTTGTCATTACAGCAAGAAAAATCTAAAGAAAATGGGTAGAGACAGTCTCCAAAGCATGAAAAAATAGGAAATATTCAAAGACCCTACATTAGACAGCAGTAGCCGTAACTACCACTATGAAAAGACAGCTATTTGGACATGAAGAAACCATTATAAGCTATGCGGAGTGAAGATTCACACAGAGAACACAATAGAGAAGACAGTTTAGCAAGAGAGTTATCAATTTTCATTATAAACACAGTAATTCAGGAGAGCAGAAATCACATTCCTCTGCTTGTGAAAGCACCGAACTGAGCAGTGACCAAGTGCTTTAGAAAGCCATGTACAGGTTTCCTCTCACATTCACTATATGAAGCCTTTCAGAAAAAAACCCCATGTCACTATCCCCATTCTACCAAAAGCAGAGAAATAATGACCAGCTGCTGATTTACCAAGATGAGAGCTGCCAAATAACTAATAGGTGTCACTGCCTGTGGGCTCCAGGAGGGACTTTTATCCTCAGGAATAAACTGCAGAAGCCATATGGTTGGAAGATCCTTTCTCACATACAAACCCCACCATACTTAGCACCTTCGGCAGCAGACACCACCTCATCCGTCTTCTGGTGGAAGAGCATCATCTTAAGTTCTTGAAGATGTCAAGGCAGAACATGGAAAGAGACATTCATAGCCAGGTACCATGATTTCAACAGTATCTTTCTCTAGGGCTCTGCCAATAACAACATCTGCAACCTTCTCATGCCTTTCAACTCCTACGAACTGTCTGTGACGCACACATCCAACATCAAAAGATTATAGATCCAGTTTAAAAGATAAGGACGTCTCTCCTCCACGTAAGCTAAAGTGCTGCTTACCTGGTTATTTCCAGCTATCTAAAATGTGTGCTTGTAATACGTAAGCCCACATACTGTGTATCCATCTGCTGGGTTACTATCTGTATTTTACCTAAATTGCACAAATACCCTTATCACTGAAAGCTTGTATTTTCCACTGACAGTCAACGAAATGCGCCAGAGAAAGACCAAATACATTCTCACACCTTCATCAGATCATTAATCTTCCCTCAGATTTAGCCACCTCTTCTCTGAAATGATTCACCTTCACTATATAGAGAAAATTTCCAATACTTTCTTCAGCTTAATTTCCCTGATACGAAGGTAAAGTGATCTGATTAGGGAACAAGCTTTCTGTGACTGACCATAACACTTCAATAGTAAAATAAATATATTTTTTGATAGAAATTAGACTAAGTGATGAAAGAAGTATTTACATTACTGGTAATTACATACAGTAAGCGATGCATATATAAAGTCTAAGATATTTTGAAGCTTGATTTCATAAAATGTTTGATGTAGCTAAAGAGCTACATCAATTATAGAGACCAGAAGGCATAATGACCGGAAAAAAATCCCACTTCAGAATTCTATTTTCAAATTTAAAGACGAAAATTTTTCTTCTTTTGTTTTTGAACCCTTGATCAACTTTTTAGCTGAGAAAGAGCTAGTACTTGATTCAAATTAAGTGGTAAAAAATCAGGGTAGGAATATCCATGCAATATTGCAATAAGGGCTCCTGCTAGCAAAGTTTATCAAAATAATCATTGATTTCAAATGTTTATCCAGTTATTTCCTCCAGTTTATCTGCTAAACTTTTTAGAAACAACAGATTGCTTGAATGTATTTTCCACGTAATATAAATTGTTTTGCTAGATTATGCTCTGTTTCAGCCATAAAGGTTTCAATTTCCGATAGATGCTCCCAAAATAAACCTAGGCATCCAAAATTAAATATAAATATATTGGGTTTGGCTTTTCCCAATTTCTTAGAGCAAACCAAGCAAGAAGCCAGTGCAGCACTTTTCCCAGTGTATCAACAAGAATATCCTGCTGAAGGAGAAAGCAGGGATTACAACCATTAAGACAGTGATGCGTGTCCCTTACAGACAGAGGCCCAAAGGCTTAGACAGATTTGCACAGAAGTTTAAATAACAGCTCACTAAAATGACCATATTTTAATTTTATTAATTTATTTATCCCAAAATTCGTGAACACTAACTCATCTAAATTTGAAAAGACAGCTTTAAATTAGAAATGTGGCTACGGTTTTCAGAAAAACAAAGATTTACCGTGGAAAAAGAACAGATTTTATTTAAAACACCAGTTAAAACAATGGATGTCCCAGTTCCCCTGAGCAGGGATCTATAGTCTTGACATATTAACACTTTGTTAATGCCGCCTTACACTCTTTACAAGGAAAGTCTCCATAAACTTCCTTCCCCAGCTCTCTACTAAGCCCAGTCTTCCACAAATACTACCTGAAGCTCCCTCCATTCCAATCTTCCGCGGTCTCCACAAAAGCAAATATATATTTCAGTGCTGCACACAGCAAAAATTCACTGTCTTCAGTCTCAGAGATACGCAAGTGAGAGACTACACTTTGTCTTCTCCTACCAGAAGAGGCTGATCGGTTTGGTCTTCCATTTACCAATCCAGTTTGTTCTAGACGTCAAGGCAAGTCTTCAGGGTTTTTCATTCTGCACTGACAACAATTCTATTATGATGACTGGATTACAATTTTTATTAAAACCAGATCCCTCCAAACCTACATCTTATCTTCCTTACACGCCCTCTGATCGGGGTTCCCCCATATCACGTGCCCTCTTAGCTCCTGTTGTACCACATTCACCTGGATTGCCAATCGTGCCGTTTTATTTTCTGCCAATCCACAACTTTTTGCCTTCAAAGGGCTAAAAGTTAACGGGAATCCTGTCGAGAACAGTTTCTGCCTTCAGGAAAGGTTAACGACAACCCCGTAAAGGCCTCCCTGCTTCTACTAATGCGGATATAGTACTACGATGACGTTTGCATTGGAGTTTATTTCACATAAATTCATAGCAGCTGAAATCCCAAAATACACCAAAATTGAGGCAAAAGCGACCAGAAGGAGAGAGGTAATGAAAGACCAGACTGACTGATGAGAGAAGGGACATACCCTGGGAAGGAAAGAAACTGAAGTGGAATGAAAAAGTGAGGGTCAAACAATAACAGAAACTGGAGTAAAAAAAATAAATAAATAAAAAGAAGGAAAACGCTTCTGTGAATCGCAGTGAAACAAAGCGAAAATGAATAAATATAACAGTTTATGATGGATAAAGCCAGTTGGGGGGTGGGGAGGGGAGATGTGTGAAAAAAATATTGGATGGCCACATGAACTACACTACAGCAGCAGACTATGTGTGTGACATACAGTCGGACATCTCTTCTAATTATCATGGTACCTGAAAGACTGAGGCTCCACACAGATTTGCATCACAGAGTAAAGACAGAATTATTTAAATAGGCATCTGCTGCCATCCCGAATTTCTTGGCATACCGTAGGCAGTTCACTCCTATGGGCATGCTGTATGTGTCCAAATCCATTGGTAGGGGGGACCCAAAAGAAGAGAGAGCCTGTGCTAGTATCAAAATAAACGCTTATTCCTGATTTATTCTCCGTTTGCTCTTTGAAAATTAGGAACCACGAAGTGCCTTCATAAAAAAACAATGCTTAACAGGCAACTTATTAAAAGCAGCCTAAATTTAGACTTAAAAAATACTGACACAGAGCCTACAAAGTTTGCCCTGCTACAAAAGGCACATACAAACAGGCATCAAGATTCTCCAGCTAGAATTAAAATACGGACACAAAAGCAGTAATAAAGCTTCTGAAAGCCCAACCAAAGCTACAATATTCACTCCGGTATTTTCTAAGGGATCTAGTTAAAGAGTAAAACTAATCTGAACTCTGCAGTCCCCTCCCCTCTCACATATGCTCACCCCCCACACCCTTTGCTGCTCCTTCTCATCTAGTCTGTGCACCACTCTCTTATTTTTAATTGCTACAGGTATCTTGACAAACACTGGGTAAGCAAAGTCTGTAAGGGGAAAGCTAAGAGTTGGCAGCTGCTTGGAGGAATATTTTTGGACTCCCAAGCAACCTACACTGTTAAAAATGACACAGTTTTGTATTCTGCAGGCAAAGAGATGTCTCCAGTACCGAGAGGCACGTCCTGTTATTCTCTGCATTTTGTGGAGAGATGCGAGTTCAGCTTTTCAGTGTAGACAGGGTGGGGGCAATGTCTTATTTATGGGCTAGCAACAAAATGCAAGATTGTTCTTTTCCTCAGTTCTTTCTCCCTACATCTAATAAAAATGAGCAAGCAGAGCAGCTTATTGCATATAAAATCAAATAAGCAAAATGTTAGTTAGGAAGTCTTCTGGCAGTCTAGAAGTTAATACCTCACTAGTATCAGCAGGAGAGTACATCTCTCGGAGTTAGTGCTTCATGTCATCTGGAAGCACTGCTTTATCATTGACACTTGGTTCAGCTTTTGAAGGTCATCTTACAGCTAAAAGAGCAACGTTTAAGCTTTTTAAATATAACCTTAAATCCCAAGACATAGTTGCATAGTGAATTAATAAACAGACACTAGATAAAGCAGTATAACCAAATTACATGAGTGCCCACACCAACATTTTACAAATTGGCACGTTTTCCTGCAAAAATACAACTCATTAGTTAGGTGCAATACAAACAGCAGGGCTCTGAATTTGATAGACAGCTGTGAGATTCCTGTTACTTTAAAGAGAAAATAAATACAGACAGCTACGAACAGAGCCAAAGCCCCTGTGTCTACTCCAGGGGCTCCGAAAGCTCTGCACCACCAAGAACACTAACGCTGCAATTCCTCTCTGACACCGCTATCAGTCATCAGACTCAAGTAGATGTGAGGGAAAACAAGGTAATCCACTTTCACTCGTGATGCACAGCACAAGGCTGAGGAGGGGAGAAGGAAGGCAACAAGAGGTATTATGAAATGGGAGCAGGAACGTCGGTCCAGAGAAAGAGCTGAAGAAAACAGTGCAGGGAGAGACTCCTCAGATGAAGGGTCAAAACAAAAAACCCTAACAAAAGCAAATGAGACGAAGGATGATGAATTGTCTTTGCTATAAATCAATCTTATCTTATAAGATAAAACACCTTTAGTAGTCTCATTCCATAGCAAATCCGAATTTAAAGCAACAGAAAATGCTGAAACTCCCACTTACGTTAACATTTTTCTCTTCAATAAAAGTATTCAGAAAAGACACCTAATTAAAGCAACTCAAATAGGAGTTAGAATAGCAACAGATTTATAGATATGCCCTATCAGGTCACTGAAGTTAGAACTGAATCTTTCTTTTTGAGTTTTGGTGAAAATAAAAAGGAAGCTAAATGGGTCACGGTTACATTCGCACACAACTGAATTTTGAAAATGCAGAGAAATAAACTCATATTTCGAAGTCTTTCAGAGAAACACTGGAGCAGAAAATGAAAGTGAAAGCATAATGAAGCCGTCACATTTATTCATTTTTCTGGGAGACAAATAGTAACGATATAGAGCACTCAGCACAGGAGAGACAACTAATATGCACTGATAAACTCATGTTCAAAAAGATGGGTAAATCAATCTGTACAACCATTCTTCCAGAGCGGGGAAAACAGAAGAGGGAATCAAGTTGTTATTCCAGGATTAAAACTCACAGTCTCCCACGTATGGGCGATTACACTTCCCATAGGGAAAATACGAGTTAAGAGATGGATTTATTTTAATATTTTTTTTTTTTAAATCAGGCCACCTGGTGAAACATTCTATGCTTCTATGGTCAATTCCTCATTTACATTCAGAAGACGCATTTTGAGCAGGAAGAGGAAAGATTTAGACCAGATGACCTCCTGAGGTTCTTTTCCAGTTTTAATTACCGTGTGATTAAAAATACTTCTAGGAGTACCTCTCCAGTTTCCTCACAACTTGCCCTAGTTTTTCCACAGTATATAGAACCGTAAAGGTTCTATATCTATATAATACGTAACTAGACGGCACTTACAATACAGAAACGTTTTTATCTTCGGAATAGTTTGTCTCACTGAACCTCTCCATGTATTCAAACAAAAATCAATCCCAAAGAGAAGAAAACAAAGCATCCAGCACCCTAGTAAACATCAAAAGTTACTAAAAACTAACCCAGAAATAACACATGAATGGCCAAACTCCTTCCTAACGGCCTAAGTCAATTATTAAGGTAAAAATATGGTAAAAAAAAAAAAAACAAAAATACACAAAAAACCCAACAAACACAGCACTCGAGAGGAACGTTTGTGTCGGAGAGACAAGCCTTACCTGGCTCCCGGTTGATTTCTATCTCGAAGAAGCACTGGGGTCGGTCCTGCACCCCCATGGCGGCGGGCAGCCCGGCGGCCCCTCGCCACCTGGACACAAAGAAGAAGCGCCCTGGGTGGGGAGCGGCCCGGCCCCACCGAATCCCGCCCCTCGGCCGCCCTTCCCTCCCTCTTCCCCTCCCTCATTCCCTCCCTTCCTCCCCACCGAAGGGGTAAAACGACACCGGGCGGTGCGGCCGTGAGGGCTTGGGGGGGGTTCCGTGAGGGGGCGGCGGGGCCGTGAGGGGCTCCGAGTGGGACTGGTGGGGTTCCGTGAGGGGCCGGCGGGGCCCCGAGGCTCCGTGAGGGACTAGCAGGGCTCAGTGAGGCGGCCAGCAGGGGAAATTAATCCTAAGGAGAATTTTTTCCTCTCACAAACAGCCGGCATGGAGGAGGGGAGGGGAAGGGTGAACCCCCTCAGCGCTGCCCGCCCTGCCCATCCTCTCCCCCCTGGCCTCACCTGGCAGCTCCGGCGCTTTGTTCCCTCGCCGCCTCCCCCTCGTGCCCCCCCCCGCCAGGCAGACGCCGCCGGCCCCGAACGCCATTAACCGACGGACTCCATGGCCCGTCCGCCCGCCCCGCTCTGCTCCGCTCCGCCCCGCCGCGGCGCCGCCTCCCCCCGCCGCGGCCCGCCCCCGCCGCCCGCCCGGCGCTGTGAGGGGAGGACGAGGGGAAGCGGCGGGCGCTTCGCCTCAGGGCCGGCGGGTCCGCTGCTTCCCGGGGGACAAGCGTCCCCCGTCCCCTCGCCGCGGAGGAGGAAGGTGCTTTATAGAATAAATAACACGGTGAGTCCCCGTAGGGGGGCATCCCCCCCTCACCGCCCCCCGTCCTTGCTGGGCCCTGGGGCTGAGCCACCCCCCCCCGGTGCTTCACCCCTTTATTTTGAGGAGAGGTTTTCCACAGATATCTCTCTTTCTGAAGGGGAAATGTTTTTGCGGGCACAAAAAATCCCCCTCTGAATATTTTATACGGGAAAATCTTTGCCACAATGCGTTCAACAGGGCTGTGGTGGGACCACTGGTTCTCCTTCGGCCACGCCAAGGGCCAGCCTGGGGTGATCCTGTCCCTCGCCGAGCCTCAGCCCTGTGAAAAGTTATCCAGCCATGGCTTAGGAGGCCAAGAAAATGTAAAAAAAAAAAAAAAAAGAAATTTCATTTATTGCAGCAGGCCATAGGTTATTTTCTCTGAGTTTGGGATTTTGGCCCATCCCAGAGCGGGGAAATGGTACCATCAGCAATCAAAGTGTCAAACTGTTCAGGAAGGAGTACGAAATCTATAAATCCTCAGCCTACTACATCTTCAGGCCAAGTTACTGCTCACCGAGCACGTCCAGCAGCTTAAAAAAGCTTTTCATGTAGCCCCTTCATATTAATTTAATTTTCGTAATTACTTTTATAACAGTAACTTTGTTCTTGTCCGTGCTGAGACGGGTTTTCTGGGAAGGCGGAGGAAGGCAGCACCTCTACAATGGTTGCCCTGGTTTGAGCGACACAGGATTAATTTATCTTTCAGTAATTTTACTTTTCAGTAAGGTCCCTTCTAATGCTTGGGAAAACTGCATTTTCAGTAGACTCTAGCATCTGAATCTGTGAAATTATTTACTTTATAGCCAGCTGTGGTATGCAGGTTTCAAGGTCTCAGTGTTTTCGAGCTCACCGGGTGTGGGGATGAGGAGGAGCAAGATCCGTGCGTTTGACCCAAGCTGCTGACAGGATTATTTCATACCATGAATGTCACATTCAATATAAATTAGAAAGTTGGCTGAGGAGGTTCTCTCTCTTCCTTGATGGCTGCGAAACTGAGAACTTCTTGCCCAGGTGCCAGACCCCTGAGCCCTTCCCTTCCCCCCGAAACTGTAGCACTCGCCATGTCTGACATTTGCTGTCCACTGCTGGGAGTGCACGGCTTCCTACTGATAGAATTGGTTGAGAATAATCCTTTTATATTGGTATCGGGATCAATATTGGTTCTTTACTGTTATTAATGTTAATTATTTAGTATTATTCTATTAAATCTGCTTATATTTCAACCTCTAGGTTTCCTTGTTTTTTCCCTGATTCCCCTTCCCGGGTGGGGAGGGGTCATCGGGTGAGAGAATAATTGTCTAAACAACAATAAATTATGGGTTCCTCAAACCATAAAAATGGTATACACTCTGCATACACTGTGCCATCCCTACAGCCCTTACACAGTTTCCAGCTAAACCATAGCCTCACCACTTGGTGCAAAGAAATGTCTTTTATTACTTCCAGAAAGAAGTTTTGTCACTTTCTGCGCTGTGAGGACACTCTTTTATTAAATCCTCACCTCCTGAGAAGCAAACCGTTTCCAAAAGTTGTACAAACCAGAACTCATTGCAGTAATTTTACCTGGCAGCAGTTTCTGTGGTTATGTCCTTGTTTGAGAAGAAATTCAGAGGCCTTAGATTTTAAAAAAAATGTTCTAAGAATGAAGAGTAGCAATACTGAAATCAAAGGATATTTTAGAAGTTAAGAATGCAGCAAAGTGGGATTGTTTTAGATGTAATTTATCTATAGATTTAATGGCTGCCGTCTCTGTAGTATTTGAGCGTCTCGTGAAGTTCTAACAGCCAGATCCTGTCATTCCTGATTATATCTAATAACATGTGATTGTCCCTAAGGAAGCCTGTCTTTGGAGTTGTCGCATAGGTTTGCTGGTCCTTCGGGGGTAGTTGCATGGCAAGATATCACACAACGTGAAAAAAATACAGCGCAGTCTGGCTGTAAATTATTTAGCTGTGAAATGCTCTTATAAAGTAGCAGGGTGTTACTTGCCTCACTTTAAAATGGTAAACCGAGAAACAAAGCTACAGTAGGTACAGTAGGAATTCCTTTCCAAAATTAAAATTTGAAAACTTAATCTTCCCAAGCAATAAATATTGTACGTTTGGGTTTTTATGGTTTTAGGCTTTTTTTTTTTCCCCCTGAGATGAAATGAGCTATTAATTCCCTTTTACCTGCAGTCTCTTGCTTTTCTGTTTTCAGAACGTGAACTTGCTAAAGGCAGATGAGCAAAGAAATAAGCAAAAGTCTCAAAAAAGACATGGAAATGTGCTGCTTGCTCTTCACGCAAGTAGCAAAGACTCTGAGCAATAAAGAAAAAAAAAGTTAATTTCAATTATTTTAATAAAGAAGCAATTTAGAATGAAGTTCTGATCCCCTGGGAGATAAGCTCTTAAGATCATCTCTAGGACTAGAGCTGATAAATATGCAGCTTAGTGGAAGAAAGACATACCCCCCAAAAAACAAAGTTTCCAAAGCACATCTGAGGCCAGTCTTCGGAAGCATGAAACATTTAGTTACAAATGAAGATTTTTTTTCTGGTGTTTCTATCCGGGAACTGCTGCAGACGCTGTTCTGGTAACATCCTGTGCCGACTGAAACCAGTGACAAGGTCCCCATTGATTTCAGTGCCTATGGATGTGGGCTGTTTGAGGGGGATTCAAGTCTGTGTGGCCAAGCAGGATAGTTATGAATAATTGCTTCTGTATAATAGTAGGTTTTGTTAAGCCATAAATTTGTGAAATGCCCCCTTTTACAGGCATTTTCTATATTTTCTCGGCTGTGTTCCAATTCTACAGACAACTTTTGCATGCATCGAGATCAGCAGACCCAACTTTATTTTCTACCTAAAATCAACTTCAGAGATTTCTCAGCGGTACATTTTATGCCTGAGAATTCACGTTGACAAATCTTGGCTGAAAGTTGCATTCTTTTCTGAGATGGAGCGTGCTTGGCTACAGGAGTTTGAAAAGTAGGAGGGTGCAAAAGCCACTGCTGAGCGGTTATGACACCTACGTGCACATTAGGGTAAAACCGGCTTAAATTGGGACACAGTCTTTATTTTCCAAAGTGTCTTTGATTGCCCTAATTACTTACTAATAATAATTACTAGTCTAACTAATAATTAATTACTAGTCTACAAGTGGCTGTGAAAGCTCGAACTAACCAGCTTTTGTTTAGGTATTTATAGAGGCTTTTCCTTATCTTTTTTTGCAAATTCCATATGTAGAACCTGAGCCTGAAATTAAAAACAAGGCTTTTTTTTTTATGAGCAACAAGTTGTTGGTCACTTCTTTCTCATGCTATTTTAGATGTTGCTGCCGTTCCATTTTATTTGTCAACTGCAATACTATATAGAGCCTAGTGTCTGAAAACCCTCTGGTCTGCTCCTGCTGTGCTGAATATTTCCTTACCCAATTTGTGATTTGCATGTAGATTCCTTAGATAAGGAGGAAAAGAAATGTTCAGCGTCTCTTTTCATTATCTGGGGCGTTTTGGTTGGGGGGGTGGTGCTCAAAATACTTCTGTGAGACAAATTCACGGCTGCTTTTTCCAGATCTCGCTCTGTCGCTGCTCTGCGCAGATTCCGGTCCGGCACGAACGGATGCGAAGTGTTGGCACCAGGAGGAGGAGAAGTGACTCAGAGCTGTTCACGAGGGTCACTGAAGTTTTGAACATTGAGAGATGGTGGAGAAAAGAGCCAGAAAATTCTACACTTAAATTTAAAAACTTGCGTTACTGGAGAACGGACGAGCACCTGAAGCGTTTCCTTCAATCATTCAGTCATGCAAAACCATTTCTATGGTATTTTTTCGGAAGAATAAATATTGCAGACCAGAAAAACTGAAAAATGGCTTTAATTATGAAAAGCCTCACTGCTGAGCAAACAAGAAGTTTAAAGTGAAAAGCTGACGGGCAGTTATCTGTTAAGCAAACTTAAACAGTGAAAAGGTGCTTAATTAAAAAACACCTACGTCAGCATCCGAGAGCAGAATTTAGAGTGTTAAAGGGAAGTAAATGGCTTGGGAGTAAGTAATAAACAGTAAAATCTGTCAGCTCCAGGCTGCTGATCAAAATCCACACCATGGCAGTAACATCTGACGTTTTTCCCCACATTGAATGCCAAGAAGTTGAAGATTTGTGCAAGGCCAGTGAGAAGCTCCTGCTCACATCACCAAAAAGTACAAAAACTTAGGGCTTTTACAGAGCCTTGGAAGCAGTTAACGGTTCCGATTTGGACAGGACTGAGTAAACTGGGAAGGAAAGGACACAGAGAGGAGAACGTTCCAAGTGCAGCAGGAGATTTGGGGGCTTCGGCTGGTATCACTGGTGCCGGCTTTCCACAGCAGCGTTCCCATTTGGCACCGTGCATTAACAACTACTCAAAGAGCCTGGGAAGGTGACAGGAGAAACCTTCTGCTACCCTTCGGCTGCCCTGGGGTCCAGCACGTGAGCGGCCCGGCAAACCTGCTCATGGAAATGGAAAGCCAGATCTTTTGATGTCACTCTTTCAGTAAACATGAACGTTAGGTAAAATTATATTTATTGTTATTAACATACTAACAATGTCATTAATAACTTCATAGAGACAGGGGCACAGAAGTAAAATAAAGCCACCAAAATTATAGCCATCCGTACGCTGAAGCAGCTACAATAAATCTCCCTCTCTTTTGCTCCCTGACAAACTCTTAGGACACTTACACAGCTGTCCCAGAGATGAAATTCATGTCTCAAGCCAAACCTTTCTCCTAGGACTTGCTTTTGCCAAAAAGGAGCTTCATTATTGGGACACACATGTCGTCGGACAGATTCTAGGGATTTTTGTAACCTCACACATCCAAACACTCCCTGTGGTTCTCTTCATTCACTCTCTCCTTTCCCCAGGGATTTCCTGTGAACTATAACCCAATTAATATCTGAGCTGTTAACACACTTCCTAAAGGATTACTGAGCTTTCCCCCATCCTGCCCTAAAGCTTCAGGAGTGCTTCCATCCCTGGCATGAGTAGGTGGAGCCATCTGCTATCCGGGCAGTAAACAGAATTTGTTAATGACTTCCCCAGCATGATAGAAATAGAAGCAAACCATTAATCCATTATGTGGTAAATCGCTTAATGGGGCAGGGTATATTCCTGTATGTATAGCTTCTTTAGGCACTGTGTTTCATGGAAATGAGTATATGGGACTTTAAATTTCACTGAATTTTTACAGTTGGAAGGGTCCATAAAGATCATCTAGTCCAACTCCCCTGCCGAAGCAGGATTGCCCAGAGCATGTCAGAGCATGTTACTCAGGACTGCATCCAGGTGGGTCTTGAAAATCTCCGGAGAAGGGGACTCCACACCCTCCCTGGGCAGCCTGTTCCAGGGCTCTGGCACCCTCACCGTGAAGAAGTTTCTTCTCATATTTGAGTGGAACCTCCTATGTTCCAGCTTGTGCCCGTTGCCCCTCGTCCTCTCACTGGCAACCACTGAAAAGAGTCTGGCTCCCTCCTCCTTCAACCCACCCTTCAGATACTTATAAGCATTGATAAGGTCTCCCCTCAGCCTTCTCTTCTCCAGGCTAAAGAGCCCCAGCTCTCTCAGCCTTTCTTCATCAGGGAGATGCTCCAATCCTTGAATCATCCTCGTTGCCCTTCGCTGGACTCTTTCCAGTAGTTCCCTATCCCTCTTGAATTGGGGAGCCCAGAACTGGATGCAGTATTCCAGTTGTGGCCTCACCAGTGCAGAGCAGAGGGGGAGAATGACTTCCCTCGACCTACTGGCCACACTCTTCCCTGTGCAGCCCAGGATTCCGTTGGCCTTCCTGGCCACAAGAGCACACTGCTTGCTCATTGTCATTTTGCTGTCTACCAGGACCCCCAGATCCCCCCAGAAATGGACAGGATGTGTGCAGGTTATCCCCAGCAGCTTGCTGAGCGTAGAAATAAAGTCAGGCAGTTGCTGGGAGGCAGGTTGGGTTTGGGAGGCTGGAGGTCTCCTCCTCTGGCTGCCTGTGCTCTCCCTGGCTAAACAAACAGCTTCAGCCTCTCTGGCTTATCTGGCGTAAATCTCAACAGTGCCAACATCTCATCCAGAAAACATTCAAAAGCAAATGCTGTCAAGAAGCCTGAATATGAGTGAGTTCAGAAGCTGGAACATCATTTAATGTAGTTTTCTATATAATTCTCCCAGCTGCTCCAGACTGACTCCTACCTCTACAATCTTCCCATCTACCTACCTGCTTATTTTCTCCCCTTTGTTACTGAGTTCTCCCCAAATAATTTTACAAAAATATCTCAATTTCACTCTTCTTTCGCTGCTTGTAGAGAAAGAGGCTAATGATTTTATATTGTCTTAACCAATAAATGCCAGATGTCTGATGCGTGGGAGTGCAGGTCTCGCACAACGTGTGTTGTGTAGGTCTCAAGATCACATGTGGCCTGATCCAAACCCCAATGCAATTAATACTTTTTTCATTTACTTCAGGGGATTATAACTCAGGGCTATTGAAAGGAAATCATGTTTTGCCAGTAATCTAAACTGTTCTTTATCCAAAGGATGAAGCCTACTTCATATCAGATTTGATTTACCCACTCAATAATACTTAAATTAGGTCAAAAAAGAAATAGATTCTTTTATACAGCATATAATTAACTGGTGAAACTTGGTGCCGCAGGAAAGCGCGGAGGTTAATGATACGGTATCTGTTTTTGCATTTGGAGTCTTGCGTGGAAATCAGTGAGTGGGCCACGCTACCTAACGGCAACACAAGTGAGTTTTTACCCTCACAATAAAATTAGATTGTGTGTGTTACCGTGTTCTTGCAATCTCCCATCTGTTTCTCTGTGCCTGTTGTCTCGTCTTGTATTAAATTATGAGCTCTTGGAATGGACGAGACAAAGGTCTTTTGGTAGGTACTTTGACAGCCTATATTGGTCTTATGTCAGTGAAAGAAATAAGGCAATTTTGCCTAAAAGCCTGCCTTTATTCAGAAGTGACACTGAGGTAGGGATTAGAAATAAAAAACGGTAGTGAACAAGTAGGAAAAGAAAAAGAAAAATCATACATATTGCTGAAGGCAGCTAACAGACCCTGCAAGAAGCTTGCTATGAAATGTAATATCCCCAGGATCACTCTGATTCAAACTAATATTTAATTAATAGCTTTTTGAGAGAAAAATGGCACGATGATTCCTTTCCCCTGGGTTTTTTTTTTTCTTTTTTTTTTTCTAAAATTTAGTTTACCTTTTTACCTTTACATTAAAGATGTATAAACCCCAGCTCAGCGTTCTCGCTAAGCACCCTCTGAGAACACTCTGTTATGCAGCACAATATGCTTGAAATGCTTGAAACAGAGTCAGCTCAGGTGCTTCAGAGCTTGTTAGTTTGAGCTCAGCCAGCTTGGACGCTTCTGCACCTTGGTTTCCAGCACTGTGGATCGCAGGAGGGTTTGTTAATTCGGCTGCGATGCTGAAAGCCAGCAGAAGTTCAGGGCAACACCTGTGGTGGGGAGACCATGGAGCAGAGACATCAAAGTAGCTCCACAGACCAGCATATCACCCGCAGAGACTCATCGGAGACAACTGAACCAGAAATGACTTTGCGGAGAGCTGGTAGGACACCTCGTCACCCTCCTCCCAAAGTTCCCATTTCCAGGAGTATGACACGTGGCACAGAGATGCTTGAGCTGGTTCCAGGCAAAGCCAGCCGAGCTCTGGCCGGGCTTTACTAGCCCAGGCTCAGCACCGCTTCAAGGCAGCTGCATCGCTCCGAGACCCAAATTGGCCCCAGAACAAGTTCAGCTCCATTTGTATGCGCTGCCGGTCCTGAACCAGTAAATCATATCAAAGCCAAGCTGACTCCGCACAAAGTCATCTCAGGTACATCTAAATCCAGACTGCTGGCTGTGCTTTAGAAATAAAGAATTCCGGTCACAACGCAAAGGTAACTGGGTGAAATGTAGTGGCCCCCGCGAGCTGGGAGGTCAGACTAATTGATACGTTACTTTGTTCTGATGTTAGAGCTGTGAATCTGCAGCTGAGGCTCCGAAGCAGAGTGATGATAATAGCAAGAAGAGTGCCAAGAAGGAAAAAAGGCTGAGTGGTTGGCAGAGCTGTGGCTGCAGCGAGGCGGGTGATTCTCCATAAATTGGAGTAGGCAAAGGGAACAGTCACCTGCCCCTGAACCTGGGGGGAGAACAGAGAATCCCAGGCACGGAGAAATTCTGGCTGGTGGAAACGGGCAGAATTGTTAGGATGAGGGAGAGGGACGGATTCATGATTCATGCAGGAAGTTCCTGCAAAGAAGTGGGAGGTTTCCATAGGAGGAACTTGCCGGGAAACGAAGGATTGCCAGAAGTCCTCGTTCGGAGCAGTGAGTTTAGAGAACAGTATTAATGAAATATGCAGTGCCTCCTGGTAACAGCGCTAGTAATAACCATCAAGATTAATGCTAATGTTGATATAAATAAAGCTATATGCAATTATGATCAGCTAAGGTCAGGAAGATATTATTTTTCTGGATTGAACAATTAAGTGCATTGTGTGCACTTACAGACAGAAGACTTTAGAAGGGGAGGATGTATATTGCCTTCTGAAACGTTCAACGCTGACCACTGTCAGAGACAGGATACCGCATCGATCTGTTTGGGAATGACAATTTTTCTTTTCTGCAACAACCGCAAAATATTTGTGCTGGGAGTTCAGAAGCTTTGGCCTCACTTAATTCGCTACTAAAGAATCTCGGTGGACAGAGATATATAAAACTGCCAGCGTGATCTAGTGAGAATCTTGTTTATGCCTCCGCATAGGAAGAGTTCGTCTTATGATAAGGCAGGAGCTTAATGTAAAACATGAATGTAAGCATATAAATAAAAAGGTTTGGTATTTACTTTGTAGACTCTAAATTCTAGCTCCCAAAATATAAATAAAATGGCTTGCTATTTACTCTAGCTCCCACTTGAAATGCAGGCCAGGACGCCATAGGTTTGTTCTAGTTTAGCAGCATGCTAATAATTGCAGATCTACCATCAATTGTGCTGACATACTCGTTTAATGGATTGCAATTGTTGCTATAAACAAACGGTAATTGCTTGGAATTTAAAATATACTGTAATTGCACTTTTAACATTGAACTTTTGTGATATAAAAACGGTAATTGCATCATCTTTCAGTTCGATCGGTTTAAAATACAGGGGCAAGGGCAGTTTTGAAATGAAGACCAAGAGAAATAGGAGAATGTTTCAAGTCAGGGAGCAGCCAGCCTTCCCTCCCAGTGCAAGAAATGAGGACTGGCCACATATGAAACCACACAGAGATTTCCAAAATGGGGCCTTCAAGTTTCTGCACGTAAATCAAGTCTTTTCTTGCTATAACCAGAGCGGATTTTCTTGCAGGGGGAAAAAAAGAGAAGAGGAGAAGGCTATTAATTCCGATGCCAAGTTTGCACGACGGGAGTACGGGTGAGGCTGCCAACCCCATCCCACTCCGTGGCTCCAGCTGCAGCAAAATCTCCCCGAGCACAAACCTTTCCATCGCTCAGCCCAGGTTTTATGTGAGTAAATAGCCTTTGCCCTCTACCTGTTGTTCGGATACATTTAAGTATCCATCCTTTTAACTTTATGCACAGAACTGAACTCTCACCTCATAGTAAGGTTTCCTAAAACAAGTGAGCGCATCTCTGCCTTTCACAGTCCCAACCTCCCACCACTTCTTCTCTCCCTGTGGCACTTCTCTGACCCTGAACAAACCACCTAAACCAGCAGAAAACTGCCCCAACCAAAAAAAAAAAAAAAAAGAAAAAAACCACCCCAAACCCACAAACCTTCAGAAATGTCACAAAACTTCACCTATAGGTGCATAATGTAGGTTAAGTAGGATGACCCTGAACCACAGAGGTGTCATCTAGTTGAGGTATCCTGTACCTGCAGCTTGGTAAAGGCATCCTGATCGACTTGTGTGCATCAGTCAGTCAAAGAAAGATATTTTTTTTCCTTTTCTGATGGAGGATTATAGACCAGCTGGGAAATCAGTTGTGTTACATTCTGCTACACCCTATTAGTTTTAGTCCTGGTGCTCAAATCTGTCAGGTATTTATCTGAGGTAACTGCCTGGCCTTCGTGAGAGTAATAATGAATAACTAAGCTTTTTCCTGTCACAATAATAATGAAGTATTAATGGCAAATTAAGGAACAGAATGAGAGAAAATCCAGCCATGCAGCCATTGCTGCCAGTTAGCATCTAACTACATAGTCAGATATGGAAGTATTAATGTATCTGGGTAAATGACAGTCAGATGTGGAAGCGTTAATGTATCTGGGTAAATGAAGGAGTGATCTAATCACACAGTGTCTATAAACATAAATCAAGATCAATAAAAACACTGGCTACACAGATTCAGCCTCAGATTCTGAGGGTGGATTCAGCGGCTTTAAGGCTACAAAACTTAAATTCCTGATCGCCTGTACCTTTAGCATCCTACCTGTTGTCGTGGTTTCGGCCGAATTTACCGAAACCAGACGGACAGATGGCCCTTCCCCTCCCCCCCACCCCCCCCAAAAGAGAGAGAGGAGAGAAAGAGATAAGGAGATTCAGAAGTTTAGAATGAACTAAACTGCTTTAATGAAGAATTAATATTAAAATAAAAATAAAGAAGAAAATAATGAAATAAATACAATATATACAAAAACCATATCAAGCTCCCAGGATGACAGTCACATCACCGGCAGGCACTGGGGAAGTCCCAGACTGGACTCAGCGACGGATGGGAACTGGATTGCAGCTCTGGAGTCAGGAACACACGGATCGGGATCAAAGGCAGATGAACAGACAGAGTCCTCTCTGGGCGTCAGCCATCGCAGGAAGGGGCTGACCCTTTGATCCCTCAGCTTTTATACTGAGCATGGGGCAGATGGGATGGAATACCCCAGTTGGTCAGGTTTGGGTCACCTCTCCTGTCCACTCCTCCCCACTGATGTGACCCCTCTACGTTTTTTCTGTTTCCGACCCTCTAAAGGGGCAAATAACGAAAATTGGCTGCCCTTGGTTGTTATAGCAATGAGTATAAGCAAGAGCCTCCCTGCATACCATTCCTTGGCATGGAGCACAAACGTTGGTCTCATCATTCTGAGAATGAGCAGTTTTCCCCACAATATGCCGTTAATTTCAGACAACTAGAAGAGGCCTAGCTAGGATGTAAAATTACAGAACAGAAAATTGGTTCGGTTTTACTTCAAACCGGGACACCTGTAAATCCTAAAAATGCTTCAGTATCTTCCTGTGCCAGTGGTTGCACTGAATTCCTCAAAGTACGTATATATATTCTAGGAGAAGAAACACTTAACTGCATCAAGGATGGAGTAGAAAAGAGAAGAAAAAAAAAAAGACTTCACGAGCAAAAAAACCTCTTAACTCAAAATGATCTACTTAATGTTCAATTTATAACAGAAAGCCACAAAAAAAATCTATAAATCTAGTTGTTACAAGCTCATCTAGAAACATCTATAAACCTGTATTCCTGGGCTTTTAGATCTTGGCTGCACTAGGAAACGTTTCTTCCATATTCTGTGAAGTTGAGCTTCAGTGCTCCTGGCCAACACCTGCCGAGCTGCCCAAATTGAGGTCCACACGGTAGAAAAAAATGTTTTGAATATAATTTCTGACCCAAGCATTGGATACACTCGGGTCTGGTTAAAACATGTGGAAAATCATCAGAAAACTTCATTAGAGAGGATGTAATCGCATCTCCGTGGCCACGTTTCCTCGTGTGCACCCTTCTGGCATGGACAAAACGTGGCCGAGTCAAATTCTCCTGGCACTATAAATGGGAACAAACTGCGTCGCTGAATTCTCAGGTAAAAGCAATTCGTTTCTTGAAACAAATCTGTGTCTCTGCCTGCATTTTCTTCCTATTTTCTCCTCTGCCAGAGCACTACATCAATCATTTTCCTTCGCTAAAGACAACCTCTGCTGTTGACTTTTCTCAAACAGTCGTAGGATGAACTCGCTGTCAGGAAACATCTTCTGATGTTTGACTTGACTGAACTGTCACCGACCCATCGCATGGACTCGCTCACACCCTCTCTCTGCACCGTGGTTTTTTTGTTGTCCTGCTTATCGGGAAACGAAGGGGGAAACCATAAAAATAATGAGCATGTAAGCACCGCTGCTGGGGAACAAACAGCTCAGAGGAAGAGCGGTGAAAAATCATACACAGCGGAGAAAGTCTCCCGAGATAAATGTGAAGATTTAGGGCAGCCAGACAGTAATTGCAGTGTTTGCAAAAGTCAGTGTGCATGCACCGCATTATTTACAGCAAACAACATGTTCAGTCGACACAGCCCGTTCTCTGTTCCTGAGGCCAGCGATTTTCTGGGTTTTATTGTTCTCTCCCTATTCAATCAGATTTTCCAAATAATTTTCCCGACGCTTTGGCCTCCCATTCGGAGTTTTATAGACTGTTACAGGCACTGTTCGTATTCGATGCTCTAAAACTGAGAGACAAGGTAGTTAATTTGGATTAGTCATAAGAGGAGTGCCATGGTTGGATAAGCTTTACCCTAGAAGGCAGGTTTCTAGGACGAACAGTATTTATGAGCCGAGGCATCATTTGCTGAAGGCGGTGAAATGCGGGCTCTTTGAAGAAAGACTGAGAAAACAAAATTGAAACCACTTCTGAGCCTGGCTCCTTGACTTCTAGGATTTGCATAAATGCGAGCGCAGCATCATTATCTCCATTCTTCCCTGCTTCATAGCCATCAAATATCCTCCAGTTTGGCCAGTATGTGTCCTGCAGGATGCAAGTGATGGGTGGGTATCACTCTTGATCAGACTACACAGGAGTTTCACTCTCCGTTCATATTCAGATTTTGGGTTGCAGAAGCAAGTTTGGGCAGAAAAGGTATCCTAATATCCATCCTGAACCTCTCCTGGTGCAACTTGAGGCCATTTCCTCTTGTCCTATCACTTGTTACGTGTGAGAAGAGACCGACCCCCCTTGGCTACACCCTCCTTTCAGGGAGTTGTAGAGAGTGAGAAGGTCTCCCCTCAGCCTCCTTTTCTCCAGGCTGAACGCCCCCAGCTCCCTCAGCCTCTCCTCATTAGACTTGTGCTCCAGACCCCTCACCAGCTCCGTTGCCCTTCTCTGGACACACTCCAGCCCCTCAATGTCTTTCCTGTAGTGAGGGGCCCAAAACTGGACACAGCGCTCGAGGTGGGGCCTCACCAGTGCTGAGTACAGGGGGACCATCACTGCCCCAGTCCTGCTGGACCACACTATTCCTGATATTTGGAAGCATGGCATCCCTCAGGACTGAACGCAGACTCACGGGCACGAAGCAGGGGTGGGGTGCACGGTACCACCACTGTCACTCTCCCGCTGGCTGTGCAGGGTGCACTACACCACATAGTATCGGTGTAGGTGCCACAGTTCCTCCTCCTGTGTTAAACCTGTCCCTAGGATTCATTAGTGGCATATAAGAAGGGATGTTAGCTCTGCTGTTCCTGGATGGTGCTGTCTGACTTAAATTCCTCTTGTAATTATAACTGGCCTCTTTTGATATGTTTTTTGGTTTTTTTTAATTTGCAGCCTGCCATTCCTGTGCATTCAGCATGACTGTGCTACAAGCAGGGTGTATTTATGTGGTGGATGATGTTGTTTCTCTAAAGGGCTAATCCTTGAGATCCTCAGGGGAAAAAGGTTCTTTGAACATTATAAAACTGCATATTTGCCTACTGCTAATTAGGCAAATGTAACCTCCATCTGAATCTTCTTGGAGACTGGGAAGAAGAAAAACACCCTGAAAGCTGGTAGGGAAGGGTTAACAAATGCAAGGCAGGCTGTGAAATATTTTTTCTGGCTGGGAGATGGTAGGCAAAAGCGCTCATCAAGCACAGAGACTCTTTATCTGCTATCTGACAGTGCCACTGGGGACAGCGGGATGCCTGCAAACCAAGGTCATTGTCTCCCTCTTTGAAGTATTACGTTCCTCCGTACTAGCACAGAAGTAGAAGCTGGACCTCCAGCATGGCCGAACCCATCGAGTGACACAAATCAGGCAAAAAAAAAAGCATGGAAAAAAGGCTGAAGTATCAGTACCCAAATCCTCAGATACCGAGAGCTAAAAGGGACATGGAAATTATCCAGTCTGACCTCATTTGTGATTAGATTTTTTTCCCCAATTATTTCTCCAGAGTCTGACAACTTGTCATTTAAAGGGGAACTAAAAGTCAGTATCTTATGGATGGTAGGTGAAATAAAATTCCCACTTTTCGAGTTGGGAATCAGAGGAGAAAATTAAACATTTTTTTAGGATCAAATATTGCAAAGAATTATGCACGTACTTACCCAATGGACTGGATGGACACATCCAAACCGGTAAACTGGGCCAGACACTGGTGTGAACACTTCTCTGTGGGTGTCTGTGCTGTTCAGTTGCTGACATTGCTCTTGCTGTGGTGTTGGCTTCTGCTGACTGACCTGGGCATGGTCTGAGAAGGCTGTGGGCAAACAGCTCTTCTTGGCCAGCAGAAGGAAGAAGCCACCCCGTCCTGGGGGGAGAACAGGAGCAGAGTTCAGCTGTATAAACAGGGGTCCTGACATGGCGTTTGATCTCAGGTCAGAGGATGAGCCCTGACCTTCTTTATTTACAGGTATAGATATAATCAGTTAGCTTATTTGTGAGCCAAAAAAAATGCCCGAGCTTTTAAACTACCTCCTGTCAATGCTTTTTAGATGCCACAGCATCGTCTGAGGAGCAGGAGCAATGAGGGCTCTCTGGAGGAAGAACTGTCATAACATTTATCCAGAGCTGAGTGTCCTGTTAGGTCCCAGGACATAGCAAAGCTCTCCAATATTGAGCAGATGCCATCTTTTAAAGTCTGAAGATGCCGTGACTTACAACGAAGGGGGAGAGGGAACAGAGGGAGGGAGCCTCTGCGTTAAGGAACACAAAGCTGCAACCAGCTCCCTTGCAGCCTCCACTAACTCCCTGTCAGCTTGAGAGGCTCCTGGCCTAAGTGTCTGGTCTTAAATGTTAATATAGCATGACAAGAGGATGTAAAGAACAAGAGGAGGCTTTCATCAGGGTCCTGCATGCACCACTAAGCTCTACAACCTCCTCCCTTCCCCTCAAGAAGAGGCTTTAGCTGCCTGTGCTGGAGGAAGCTCATAACGGTGCAGCTGTATCGTTGTCTAAGCCTGCTCTGACATGACAGTGTGAGAAGCTGCTGTGAGAAGATCCATGTGAGGTCTCCTTCCCATATTTCAGAAGCTGCATTTAAGCTTGCGCCCTTGACTGAGTGATGCTTGAGGTTTGTCCGTGCCCTGCCTCGTACCTTGCTGACCCTGACCTGCTGACTTGGCTTCCTTGTTGCTATGGTCTTCCCTGGCATCTGCTGGACCCTTGGCCAGACTTGGTCACTCTCCCTGGACTTGCTCTGCTCTCCTTGCTGAGGTATCAAGCCTATGTCGGGAAGCTGCTGCCACCCTTGGCTCTTGGCTTCCTTTCTGCTGTGGAGCAGCCCCACTCCACAGCTCCTGGATGACCTCCAAACCCTGCAGGGGACTCTAGCCAGCCTACAGGGACAGTTCTTGACCTTGCAGGCTTCTGTGACACCTCTGCAGCCACAGTAGTCCCTGTCGCCCAACCCCTGAACTGCTTAATGGGGATTGGGCAAGGCTATGGGGTTTACTGGTCAGATGCAACTAACCTTGGCCACCTATTCAGATTTTAGTTGTTCAATGAAAATAACATCCCGGATCTCAGAGAGGGCCCTGGATCAGGTCATGCGTTAAACTAAATGCCAAAACCTCTTACTAAAGTATCCTGAATATGGTCACTGCTCTGGGTCATATTTTTGGGGTATCACAATCTATATGGCTGTGGCTAAGGCTGGAGCTCTGCCTCACAGTACCCCTTACTATCACCCCATGGGGTGGGTGCACCACCCAAACTGCTGCTCTGGTGGACCTGGGGCATCCCATAATTTTGTTGGCTCCAAGTTTGCCAACAAAGCCTGGATGTCTACCCAGCCTTGAGCCACCCCGATGACTGCCACTGCTCTCAGTGGGAGCAGCACCCAAAGGGGACCCATCACCCCTAAGACCATTCCCTTCCAGGTCACAGGACCCGAATGCTCAGACTCTGTCCTGCCCTATCCTGCACCCCCAGGACCATGCCCCTGCCCCAGGCACGGGATTGGACCTTCAGCCACGTTCCCAGATGAGTGCAGTGACTACCAACATATTTGACAGGGAAGGAAACACTGCCACCTCACTGCTCGTATGGTCACCCCATTGGTTTGAGTCTGCCGGGGGCATCTACAGAGTGTTGCACCCTGAATGGGTGGCCCTTGAACACCTCAGGGTGAATCTGGCATGTGGGGGATGGTGTCTGCACACTGAGCATTTCACAACACCAGCCTCTCCAAAGCTGGACCTTGGAAAGGTGTGGGGACCAACGGTGATGGGGAGGGAGGTGGCTGTCACAGCGCTGAGTGCACCAACAGGTTCTGCAACTTCTCTGAACCTCTGAAGGCTTTAGCTGCTGGTGCTCAGGGTCAGCCCTGACGTGGGGCAGCTGTAACCTTGGATCAGGCTGCTGTGGAAACAGCCAAGTCGGAAGAAAGAGCTATGAGACGTCCTGTTTGGTGTCTTTGGCCATGAACCCTCCAACCATGGGCTTGAGAGCTTTCAACACCATCCCTTGCCCTTGGTCCTTGCCTGAGACGGGGTGAAGGTATGGCTGTGCCCTACCCGGTTTTGCTGAGCAGTTCTTTCAGCTTCCTGGCAGAGGGAATGAGGAAGACGGTGGTCAGAGTAATACAATAAAAGTTAGGGCTTATTTCCACTCTGCTCATTTAAGTAAGTGTGATTATTCGCCAGTATAAATGCATAATTGATTATGAATTCCCTTTGCAGAGACATTGTGTCCTTTCGTCCCTGCTTCACATGGACAGCAAATGGAGCATGGAATGAAACCGTGTTGATGGGGCTCCAGGTAGCAGAAAGCACATGTTGGCTTATTGCTTATGCTGTTCAGGCTTTTAAAAGTCAAAGTACGGAGGGCTCCCTGCTGATAAAAATATTCCGAGTTGCTGCTTGACTCAAGGGTGAACACAATGTGAAACATCCTCAAAGTGGTTGGCGGTGTCGGTTTAAAATGCTCCCACCGTCCTCCTGCGCGGCTCCTTTGGTTGCACCCACGTGCCCGTGGGGCTCTGCTCTGAAGCTTTTGGAGAGGAGAAGTTGGTGCATCGCCTCTTTGTTCTTGCGGCATTCTCTGATCTTTCTGACGGCTGTCCTCACCAAAGCCCTCGCATCAGCGCAGGACAGGAATGAACAGCGGGGTGCGGGAAGGCTTCGAGCCAGTTGTGTCACTTTTACATCACGTGAAACCTGGGCAGAAAGTGAAAAGCTGCGGGGAGGAGGATTAAGCTGCTTTCTTTGCCCTTGGAGCTTCAGCTGGAGAGTGAAGGAAGAGGAAGAGGGAGCAGAGAGTATACGGACTTGTTCAGGACGAGACACTCGGTGCAGCTTGTGCCTTCGTGCTCTAGTGTCCTCTAATGTCCTTGCGCCTTCCCCTGGAGTGACATCACCAGTTACCGATAAAGTCAGGTTGTTCCTCTGGAGAGACCAACCTGATCCCGTCCGATGCCTCTGGTAGTTCTGACTAACAAAACAAGCTGTGAAGAAGCAATGAGAGCTAACGATTTGCACTTTTTTGATAAGACTCCAAGCCGTCTTACAGCCAGTCAGTATTTTCCACGGACCGTTCAGTTTTAAACCATTGGTTTCAAATGTAACGATGGCGTGATTGTTTATTTGGTGCCTTGCAAAGTTCACTACATGTCCCTTTGAGCACTCTGCTACAAGCAGTGTAAAAATGAGATGGGGCTGGATCTAGAGAATCCATGTATCTGGTGACTCTTTTCAGTGGTTTCCAGCGATAGGACGAGGGGCAACGGGCACAAACTGGAACATGGGAAATTCCATTCAAATATGAGGAAAAACTTCTTTCCGGTGAGGGTGCCAGAGCCCTGGAACAGGCTGCCCAGGGAGGGTGTGGAGTCCCCTTCTCTGGAGGTTTTCAAGACCCGCCTGGATGCAGTCCTGAGTGATGTGCTCTGGGCAACCCTGCTTCAGCAGGGGAGTTGGACTGGATGATCTCTAGAAGGTCCCTTCCAACTCTGACAATTCCGTGATTCCGTGATTATTATGCTTGAGGGAATAAAAATGATTTGTTATATTGGGAAGTAGTTGCTGTAGGCGATGTAGGAGCAATGGAAATAATCTGTAAGTCAGTTATCTGAAACACAGATGAGAATGCAGGGTAAATCCATAATCAAAAAAACACAAACCAAACATATGCAAGAAGGTGAGTATATATTTACGTATTTCAATATAAATAGAGAGGAAGAAGAGGAGGTTCTTCATGATCTGGCCAGCTGAGCTGTACAACTCCTTGCCAGAGTGCAGATGCAGAACGTTTACCTGGGTTAAAAGGGAAATTGAGACAGGATTTTAGAGAGGAGAGATCTGTTGAGGGTTACCAAGTAGACCAACCACATCAGGTTCCTGAAATTCTCTGAGTTGAAAGCAGTTGGGAACTGTAGTTGGTGGGGGAAGTATCACTTATTTTTTTTGTTGACATCTGCTTCTGGACATTTTAGGAATCATACTTTAGGAATACCAACAATTGGGTTCTCACACCCTTATGATATTATTTATTTATTAACGACAAAGCATTAATATGAATACGAAGAAGCTCAATAATCGTTTATTGACTCTTCTCATATCATGTTTAAAACAGCCCCTATATCCTGAGAATGTTTATACAAACCAACATCGCACTTCTTAAATGGCCATGATGGGATGGATTCAGTTCAGTGAGTGTAGTCAAATAAAGCTTTCATGTGTTCATCAAATGCTCACAAAACCGAGGATTTATATTACCAATTATGACATGTTCTTCTACAACAATGTAGAGCAAATGGAAGGCTTTACCTCCTGTTACAATATTAAATAAGCTCTTCTAGAAGTTAAGAAATCTACTTCCCAAATCCCTAGGAAATGAAAATTTTAGGCTCTCCTTCTTATGTTCCTCCATCAGGGATTTTTTGGGAGGTAATGAAATGAGCGTGACAATGGGGTTCAGGGACTGGCTTTACGCTGTGTTTATGCTTGTCTGAACGTAGCGCTCAGCCGGTGTCTCAAGCGGTTATGTTGGCGATGTAAAATGTTCAATGACGTCTCTCGCGACAGCCTGTCCCCCTGCTGACAGCGTGGGGGACAATGTGGCAGCTTCAGAAGAAACCCTGGCTACGGACCAGGCTCTTGCGGAGCCTTGCCCTGCCAGCCATTATCAGAGGAGCACCACGATCCACTACCTCGGGTTAAGACATCAAATCTCCATTTAGAAAATGACTAATCTCCTCAAACGTATTTTCACTGGGGCTGTGACTACTGGACGTGTGGAAAATTGAGCGTGCTGAGGAGGTTTTCATTTTACACATACTTTCCCATTTCGCAAAGGGTTTGGATTCACTATTCCCATACCTAAGATATACAACAGTAGTTTAGCTCCACTATTCATACACACACAAGTTGAAACCACATACCATAAATAAGCGGTTGTGAAAGGCACAAAGACTGTAATAGCCTTCTCTTCAGGGTAGACCCTGTCAGATTAGGGTATACCTTTCTTCTCAAGCAGAGCTGCGTGCTATCAGCTGGATAAGTCACAACTGTTTACCTTGGAACCAGCATTGTGGCCTTTTAAAAACAGGATTTGCGGCCAGCACTCTGGACACTCAGGAAGTATCGGTGAAGACATTTGAGCTCTAACAAGCGATCATGTTTGTTTTGTTTTTAACATCACCGTCAAACGCCAAGTTGTATTCATCCAGAAAGCTGTCAGGGGTTTTGCACGTCAGTGTGTTTTCGTCGATTTTAATTTAAACCTCCTAGTGAAAGTTTCAGTATTTGTCATGCTCGGTTCTTTCCCAGTCATGGCTAGGATCATTAAATCATAAGAAAACCCCAAAGGCAAGCAATCTAATAAAGCAGTCCTTTGTTTTGTGGCTGGCATGATAATTCAAACTGAAGGTCAGTCAAAAAATCATGCTTTTCTGAATGCCGTGGGGAAACGAGGGCGTGAGTAGCCGGCCTCTCTCTAACCACCGTGCCACAGCAACCAGAAGTGAATTTGCATTTAATGCAAGAGAGGAAAGTGTAAGAACTCATTCAGTGAAATCACAGCAAATTATTTTCACAGCAAGGCGCTGCTCGTGTTGGCTGGCACTTCCAGAGCTTCCTGGGGATTTAGGGACTACTGCATGGTTTTGTATAATCCACTTGGCCGGGCTGCCTGACCCTGATTGTGCCGTATCTAATGTACCCTAACCCCACTCTGTACCACCTTGCGGAAGGGAAACTTAAAATATATGGGGTTCTAATTGACAAGCGGCTGAATATGAGCCGGCAGTGTGCCCAGGTGGCCAAGAAAGCCAACGGCATCCTGGCTTGTATTAGAAATAGCGTGAGCAGCAGAAGTAGGGAGGTGATTGTGCCCCTGTACTCAGCACTGGTGAGGCCACACCTCGAGTACTGTGTCCAGTTTTGGGCACCTCAATACAAGAGAGATATCGAGGTGCTGGAGCGAGTGCAGAGGAGGGCAACGAAGCTGGTGAAGGGCCTGGAAAATAAATCCTATGAAGAGCGGTTGAAGGAGCTGGGACTGTTTAGTTTGAGGAAGAGAAGGCTGAGGGGAGACCTCATCACTCTCTACAACTACTTGAAAGGACACTGTAGAGAGGTTGGTGCTGGTCTCTTCGCACAGGTAGTTAATGACAGAACGAGAGGGAATGGCTTCAGGCTCCAACAGGGTGGGTTTAGACTGAACATTAGGAAAGAATTTTTCACAGAAAGAGTGGTCGGGCATTGGAATAGGCTGCCCAGGGAGGTGGTTGAACACCATCCCTGGATGTGTTTAAGAGCTGCTTAGATGTGGTGTTGGGGGATATGGTATAGGGGAGAACTTTGTAGAGTAGGGTAGATGGTTGGACTCGATGATCCCAAGGGTCTCTTCCAACCTGGATGATTCTATGATTCTATATTCCATTTACTTGCTTTGTCACCTCTTGTCAACGTACCCACCTTCCATCACCTTGCATTCAGTATCGGTAAACTAAGTGCTGCTTTGATTTCAGACCGTACCCTGAGTTTGGTTGTTTTTTCTTTTTCTTTTTTTAACAGTAGTTTCCTGTCTGGTTTGGTTTTGTTAACCATTGCTATCACCGCCTCTCAGCCGGTAGGTGAAACGGCTCTTCAACAACTGCGTTTTTCATGCTTTGTCAAAGATCATTCAAACACTTCAGTGGTGGATATTTTCTTTTTATTTTTCCCCAAATACTCTATGCTTTTGTCTTTGACATAAGGATGTGCTGCTTCAAAATGGAAGCAAAGATTGGCTCTAAATTCCCTGGCAAAGCTTCTCATACAGGGTAAGATCATCTCAGCTTATCTGGTTCAAGCCTGTCTGCACGTAACGTTGTTTTCTTTGGAAGTTGAGCATCTGTTCCGTGCTTCTTTGTTCTCATTTCTTGCAGTTGAAGTTGTGGCAGAAGAAAAAAAAAAAAAAATCAGCTTTTTGTTTCTTTTCTCTTCAGCACCGGTGGGTTGATCACTGCTGATACAGACAGAAACATTTTTTCCCCTCTAATTGTTTGGGCTCAGCCTTCGAACTTCTTGTCCCAGATCCACTGCAAGGAGGAACAATGTCGGGTGACTGGTAGCAGACCGGTGGGGCAACTGGAAAGATGTGGAGCGTTTGATGGTCAGCGCAGCCTTACCGACAGAGTGGCAAGGCTTCTGCATTTTTACTTGTCAGGCTCCTCATTTTCTCCCACAGCAGGTACTGGGACATAACAGCAGTGGCTTAGCCTACAAGAAGCTGCAGGGCGTTGCCTGGAAGAACCTGTGTCTCCCAATCTTCTCAGCCACCACAACTCGGTGTAGTAGAATCATAGAATCATCCAGGTTGGAAGAGACCCTTGGGATCATCGAGTCCAACCATCTGCCCTACTCTACAAAGTTCTCCCCTATACCATATCCCCCAACACCACATCTAAACGGCTCTTAAACACATCCAGGGATGGTGACTCAACCACCTCCCTGGGCAGCCTGTTCCAATGCCCGACCACTCTTTCTGTGAAAAATTCTTTCCTAATGTTCAGTCTAAACCCACCCTGTTGGAGCTTGAAGCCATTCCCTCTCGTTCTGTCATTAGTTACCTGTGCGAAGAGACCAGCACCAACCTCTCTACAGTGTCCTTTCAAGTAGTTGTAGAGAGTGATGAGGTCTCCCCTCAGCCTCCTCTTCCTCAGACTAAACAGTCCCAGCTCCTTCAACCGCTCTTCATAGGATTTATTTTCCAGGCCCTTCACCAGCTTCGTTGCCCTCCTCTGCACTCGCTCCAGCACCTCGATATCTCTCTTGTATAGAGAGGTAGAGAGGTAGTAGGTAAAATGGAGCCCTGCAAAGCACTAGGTGTCATTCATTGGGATGCTGCTAAGCTGCAGTAAGATAAGAAGTTCACTTTTAAACATACCAGGACTTTGTAGATCAACCTTCCGCTCTCCGGAAAGAAGAGGAACCTTGGATTTTGTGCTGCATTAGGAGAAACGGGTAGCAGGAAGGGTTTTGTCACTAAGTCAAGACAAGCACAATGGAACATAATCTCTGCTGTGCCCTCCTAACCATCTGACACAACTTCTGTCTGCTTATCCCCCCTGGGCCGGTAGTAACTCGGTCACTGCCAGAGCGATATCCCAGCTCAAGTCTTCTGGCGACACAAATATCTTGAAGAGCTACCTCCACAACGCTCAGGTGGTTGTAGAGAGCGATAGGGTCTCCCCTCAGCCTCCTTTTCTCCAGGCTGAACGCCCCCAGCTCCCTCAGTTGTTCCTCATAAAGACTTGTGCTCCAGACCCCTCACCAGCTCCGCTGCCCTTCTCCGGACCCGCTCCAGCACCTCAATGTCCTTCTTGGTGTGAGGGGACCTAAACTGGACACAGCACTCGAGGTGGGGGCCTCACCAGTGCCCAGTAGAGAGGAACGATCACTTCCCCGGTCCGGCAGGCCACTCTATTTCTCGCTATCCTGGCTGTCTCGCTGCCCTGCCCCTGCCAACCCGGCTTGGGTTCCCCTTCAGGCCCGGCCCCGACCCGCTGGGGGCGGCCTGTGGGGGCTGAAGGCCGCCACCCCGTCCCGCCGCTGAGGGACCCCCGGGAAACCGCCACATCCCCGCCGCCGGCCTCCAGCCACCGCCGGCAGCCAAGGCCCGAGCCTGTCCCGCCGCTGCCTCCCGCGGTGTCCCCGCCGCCCCCGTGCCGGGGGTGTGTAACGGGACCCGCGCTCCCCTTCCGCCCTTTGCACCGGCCTCCGCCGTCCCGGCGTGCCCCGCGCGGCGGACGCTCTCCCCGCCGTCTCTGTGGGCGGAAGCGGGCGGGGTGTGTTGTGGTGCCGCCGCCGTTGCCGTGCGGCGGGAGAGGCCCGGGACCGCGGCAGGTGAGAGGCTGGAGGGATCCCGGGACTGTGGGGGGCTTCTCCTCCTCCTCCTCCGTTCCCTTCTGTGTCCCCGGGGACCGGGGGGGTTGGCGGGGCGCGGCTGAGCCGTGCCGCCTCCGGGGGCGTGTGTGTGTGGTGCTGGAGGGAGTGTGAGGGGAGGGATGGGCCTTGAGGCGGGGAGCTGGGGTGAGCAGGGGGGGAGTGTGAGGGTGTGGGGTCCTCTGGCAGCTTTGAGGGGGGTGTGGGGAGGCGATGAGAGGGGCTGGGGTTCTGGGGGATGTGGGGAGGCAGTGAGCAAGGGTGGTGCTGGGTGTTGTTGGGGTGGGGATCCTGTCGTATGGTCGTAGGATTTGGGAGTTCCTTGGAGTGCTTGAGGATTGTAGGGGGGAGGAGGACTTGGGACTCTGGGGTGGGCTGGGGATGTCTTGAGGCGAGCTGGGATAACGTGTCGGTCTCTTCTTCCAAGTAACAAGTGATAGCACAAGAGGAAACATCCTCAAGTTGTGCCAAGGGAGATTTAGACTTGATATTAGGAAAAATTTCTTCCCTGAAAGGGTTGTCAAGCACTGGAACAGGCTGCCCAGGGAAGTGGTTGAGTCACCACCCCTGGAGGTATGTAAAAGTTGTGTAGATGTGGCACTTAAGGACATGGTTTAGTGGTGGACTTGGTAGTGTTAGTTTAACGGTCTGACTTGATCTTAAAGGTCTTCTCCAACCTAAATGGTTCTATGTGAGGGTTTGGGGCCTGTGGAATTGGAGTAAGACCTGGAGTTCTTTAGGCTGCTTGAGGGGTTTATGGGGAGACTTGTCAGTCCAAAAGAGTGCCCTAATAAGGAGGGTGGCTTTTAGTGTGTCTGAGTTTATTGCAGAATGTGGGGAAGGGGTGTTTTTGGGACGCTTAATGTCTGGGAGAAGAGAGGTGAATAGAAGTTAGGCAAGTGGAATATGGGGAGTGGAACAGGATGGATATGGGAAGGATTGTTAATTAGGTGGGCTGGTGAAGGTACAGAGATGAGCTGGTGGGCTCTTAGGAGGCTTCAGGGTACAGGTTGGTGGGGGTGGGTGCGTATTCAGGAGCAGATAAGGTGGCTGATGTTTCTGAGAGATTAACGTAGGTGGAGAGCTTCAGAGCCTCCCAGAGTTGTGTCAGTGTGGTTTGGACAAGGGTTAGGAGGACTCTCCATTGAGGCGGTGCGGTTAATGGGGGAGCTGAATGTTGGGATTTGAATTTTGTGTAATATGTGTTATTTATGGTAATTCATAGCAGTATGTGTAGACAAGTTTGTGATGGTAAGGGTTTTCTACATGCTTCCTTTTAGGGATAAGAAAAAAGCCCGTAGGGTTTATAGGAACCTGTAGGCCCTTGCTAGCCACAAATCCTGTTTTAAAAGTTGAGTTAGCATCATGCTTTCAAATTGTTTTTGTTCACTGCTAAATGTGGAGAGTGGCTCTGGTTGCGCTGTAGGTCTGTGATCTCAGTAGCTTGGTCAGCACTGCTGAAGCGTTGAGGGAGAGCAGTTGGGAAGAAGTAGATGGATACAGTTACTGAAATCTTAGAAGGTGAGAAATTTAACAGCATTTCAGATTTGCTTTTTTATATATGCGAGAAGAGGATAAAATCCACCTTGTGATCCTGCAGAGAACTAGCAACTCTCCCTCGTAAACCACGGCTCAATTCCTTTTCTCTTCTTGTTGGTTGAGAGTGAAACCAGCACTTGAGCTGCAGCTCTGTTGAATGTTTTGTGTTTGATTGAGTAAACCTGAATCTTTTTTGTAAATTGGCATCCTGCCTTTATCTGCCTGGGACTCCCTCTGAAGCTGACCCACCTGAGGAAAGATGCATTAGGTGCAGTAGTTACGATCTTAACTATCACATGTCCAAAAAACTTCACAGACTGCTTCAGGAGCCTCCTGGACTATGGTAATGTCCGCTAAGGCTTTCTGCTCTTCTTTCAGTAGGAAGATCAGAACTTGAAAAAATAGGTGGATGTTGTTGGGTTTGAAAGTGTCCCATGTGCCACCTCTGGAAAGAAGGGAGATGTGACTTTGAACAGTGAGAGAAGACGAATGCTTGAGAGAGGTCCTGGTAAAAAGACCTTCCTTGTTAGTGTTATGCCATTCTTAGGAGGAAACTTTTGCTTTTGATGGTTAGATACAATAATTTCTTGAGTAACAGTATTTGTAAAATAATTTCCTCCATGAACTATGTCTTTTGAGTAGATTGTTTTCTAAGTACAGAAAATACAGTACTCCTAATAAGGTAGGAGTTTGTCTAGCATTTGGAGAAGTGTGACACTTGAGAATTGGGTCTAATCTTCTTATTTGAAGGAGCTTGCGTAACAGTGTAGTAAAGTGTAAGAGGTCTGATTAAGGCTGCCTTAATAATCTCTGGAGAGAATTGGCCGCTACTTAGGGAGCGAAGGATGGAGGAGCTGTGCTTCAGGTAACTTCTCAGATGCCTGCTGTGGGAATACCCTGAAGAGTCTTGTTTGTTATAAGACTGGTAAATATGTACTGTTTATGTGAGTCTTACACTAAACAGTTTTCTTCTGAAGTGTTGTTAGGTGCTTCAAAGAATGAAAAAACAAGCTTTCTTTACTTAAATCATAAATTATAACTTTTTTTTTTTTCTGAAACAAGGGCTTAAAGTATTTCTCAACCTCTTGCCTGCTTTGTGCCAGTGAAGTAGCTGGGCTGTCATGATATTAATTCTGAATATCGCAAGATTTGATATCTGCTTAATCAAAAGACACAAGTACATTGTCAAAGTTCGGGACCCGAGTTCAAAGGTCTGCCACGTAAAGTCCGTTGCAGATACTTTGGGCCGCTAATCATATGTAAATAGAAAGAGACTGGAGGAGGAAAGGGTAGGTCGATCTGAAAATATTAAGATCATAGATTCACTTAGTTATTGTGCACACCTTGACCGGTGCGGTAAGTTGTGATCGTATGTGTTTGCTTTACAGGTGACGTGGCAAAAATGGCTTGCAAGTAATTAAACTTTTGAGGGAGGTGACGTTAACAGTTACTTGCCATGGGCACAGAACGCCTTCCAACGTGCGAGTGACAAGAGGCTTCTGAAAAAGGGAAAAACAGAAGCCAAAGCCTTGTTGAGGTGCAGTGTCGGGGTAGGTGGGCTGGGGAATGTGGAAGAGGAGAGGAGAGGGCTCGATGAGTCTGAGTGATTGGCGGTTGGTGACAGGAGTTACATAGAAGACAGGTGAACTGGTTGCATGAATTTATTTTTAGGCTTTGCCTTCTTCCCCGAGGTCATGTTGGCTCTCACCTCCTAGCGTAGCCTGGGCTATGTTTCAACTAAAGCCCTGAATTAAAAAAAAACCTGTATATATATTTTTTTTAACTCTTTACGGGTACTGTTCTCAAATCTTACACCTTTTTGCTCTTTTGGGGAGTAGGGTGTTACCTGTGCAAACCTTCCTTTAGACTGTAAATGGGAGCTCTGTAAGAAGCAGAACCAGTGAACGCGTTTCCAGTTGTTTTACCCTGAGGTTGTTAAGATTTGAGTCACTGCATCAGGCTTTCTCTCTGTGGGGGATGTACCTTTCCCTTATACACATCTGCCTATTTTCACAAAACCGAAAGGCACGTAAAATATCTATCCCACTTGCACTTACAGCAAAACTAAAAATTCACAGGCGGGTAGATTTAAAAAAAAAAAAATAAACTCAGGCCGTTTGGATGAATACGGCAGCGATGGTCTGGTAGTACGTTCCAGCAGGTGTATTCTGCAAGGAAGGAGCGTTGACTCATTTCGCCAGTGAAGTCTGGCATTTCATCTGGAAGTCTGCCTGATGGTGACTGATTCCAGATCTTTCACAGGAGAATAGAGAATCCCTCTAGTGGGCAGCTGTTATTTAGGGAAAGCCTTACGCCCTGAAGCGCGACGGTTTGTATGTCTTGGAAAGTTCTGTACCTTTATGTGTGTGTTTACTATAGGTGATGTTATCCCTAGTGATAAATATATATATATATATTACTCTTTTTCCAATCTTAAATTCTTTCTGTTAGTGGCATAGTGAGTTGAATAATTTCATAGGCTGGGTACATTTTAGAAAATGTCTTTGGTTTCTAAATTGGGTGTCTTTCCATTTTCCTGGTCATCTTGTGGCTGTTTCTGAAAGGTAAACGAGAGTGTTCAATGCCTCCGCGGTGTTTGTCAAGTGGGATATTTTGGAGTTACACTTCGTCAGTATTACCAACCGTTGACCATAAAACTGTGCAGCTCTGAGCAACCGTACTTAAAAGTTGACTGTGTTAAAATTAATATTTCAGAGTTGTCCATTTTCTTTTTAGCTTTCATTTCACTTTTATGTTGAAGTTTAAGCAGCTTTCTGCATTGTTTCTTTCGTGGCTCCTAGCACAACACATTGAAGACTGGTGAGATGTTTCAAGTTGACGTGTAATAATCTTGATTATTGTTGAAATTCTTTTTGATGCATGCTGAAATGAAGCTAGTGAGCTTAGTTTGATTTTACAACTCGAATGACTACTGCAGAAGAACTGTGGGAGGGATGGTGAAAAAAATTAACATCTAATTCTTCTTTAATCTCCATTTTAAAAGTTCAAAGTAACGCTTTTCAAGTGATGTGTGATCTTCTGTAGTTTTAATTTCCTTTTCTAAGGAAACAAGTTCTGTGGAATTATGCTTTCTGACAATCGTTAGTTGCTTTAACACGCTGGCAAATTGCAACCACCTTTGACAAAAGGATAATTTCTACAAGTTTCCTACGTGGAAATGATTCCTGTGGAGCAGAGATGAGACTCTCCTAGTGCCGCTCGTAGAAGAACTCAACCCTTATTAGATGTTAGAGCAGCTCTACAAGCAAGAGAGTTTATGAATGCCTGAACTAGAAGAGACTTTGCTCTCTTACCTTCTTAGACAGGAAAAACACTTGATGATGAGACACGTGTTTCAAAGAAACTTTGAGCACCATAATGAGCTGTTTGATACGGGGCTGCTTAAAGCAGTTATTCCCTCTATCACAAATTTGAGTTCATAGTGTGATTTATTTTTTTCCTGCTAATGATTCATTTATGTGGTTTGCCTGAAGCAGAGTAAATGACATTTTTTTTCCTTTTTTTTTTTTTTCTTGTGTGTAATAATCACTTAAAGTCTGCTGATTTAGAGCTGCTCTTTTGCAGGAAGCTAGGATAACTTAAAAACAGTGATTGGGGCATCAGAAATATTTTGCATATCATTTCATAGTGTCTTTGAATGCATCTAGAAATTGATGTATTGGATAAGAAAATTAATTGTCTGTTTTCCTTTAGCCAAAATACTTTCTAGGATATGTTTACCTACTGCATGGGAGATCTTACATTGTGAATATGTATATACATATAGATCATCAGTGGGTTTTCTAAAATGTTCGTTATGATTATCTTTCAGAGATTACGTGAGCTGCTGCATTAGTCTTCTGCCATCTTGCCCTGAATACTCATGGTATGTCTGAAGGACAGATCTCTTGTGTGTTCTGAATGTACCAGGTAAATCCCAATAATAACTTTTCATGGGAGATTGTGACCTGTTAAAGAGTAGGAAGTCAAAAGAGGGCAACTTTTAGTCTATATTTAGTTCCAGCTGGTTCTGTAAAAAAGATCCTGAGAGGCTGTAGCCTAAAATTTATTTTTGTATTTGCATGTTATACTAGTAAATCAGATAACTGCAACACTAATGCAACTGTTCGTTGTTTGTTGTTGTTGTTATATTCAATACTTAAAGGAGGCCTAGAGGAGAGATGGGGAGGGACTCTTGATCAGGGAGGGGAGTGATAGGATTGAGGGGTAATGGTTTTAAACTGGAAGAGGGGACATTTAGATTAGATATCAGAAAGTAATTCTTTGCTGTGAGGGTGGTGAGAACCTGGCCAAGGTTGCCCAGAGAAGCTGTGGCTGCCCCTTCCCCGGAGGTGTTCAAGGCCAGGTTGGATGGGGCTTTGAGCAACCTGGTCTGGTGGGAGGTGTCCCTGCCCATGGCAGGGGGGTTGGAACTCGATGATAGTTAAGGTCCCTTCCAACTCTAACCATTGTATGATATTTGCAACATTAGTGAAGATGCAGCGTGTCAGTGGGATTTAGCCAGTTTCCATAAATGCCTTTGAGAGCTTTACTTGGCATTTCTGATGCTTGAAGTAAAGCAGAAGGAGGGCAGATACTAATTTTTTTCAGGTAAATAATTCCCCTGTCAAATCCCCTGCCTCGCCTTTTTGTTTGAGAGAGGAAAAAAATGGACATAGCCGTGACCTTTGAGAACAGTTTGATTGCCTTCCAGTGACACTGGTGTTACAAGAGGTTCTGTTCGGTAGCAGTGGTGAATCAGCTCTTACCTTGACTTATTTCTGGCTAGCATATTACAATGTACGTAACTAATATCACAGCCATTAACATGCCATTAACCTAATTTAATATTTCATTTTCAGGTTGTCCTCATGAATACTCCAGTGGAGAATGTCCATGATCTTCTTTGCCTGTGTGGTGCGGGTGAGGGATGGACTTCCCCTCTCAGCCTCCACAGATTTTCATTTCAACCGGGACTTTCTGGAATGCAGAAAGAGATTAAAGGCGTTATCCTCAATTCTGGCGCAGTATCCAAGTCGAGGCACGGCAAAAGGACGTGACCTTAGCATTCAGTAAGTCCCTGCTTTTGTTTGTTTGTTTTTTTTTTTTTTTTACTTTAATTTTTGAAATGGTTGTCCTGGGGATTGATTAAACTTCAAGGATTGGGTATATTCTCTGGTGCCTTACTCCAATCTGAAATCCTACCGTGCATTTCTGGATTGTAACATAGAATCATAGAATGGTTTGGGTTGGAATGGGCCTTAAAGATCATTGAGTTCCAACCCCCCTGCCATGGGCAGGGACACCCCCCACTAGACCAGATTGCTCAAAGCCCCATCCAGCCTGGCCTTGGCCTTGAACACCTCCAGGGATGGGGCATCCGCAACTTCTCTGGGCAATCTGTTCCAGTGTCTCACCATCCTCACAGTAAAGAATTTCTTCCTAATATCTAATCTAAATTTCCCCTCTTTCAGTTTGAAAGCATTACCACTCTTCCTATTGCTCCACGCTCTGGTAAAGAGTCCTTCCCCATCTCTGCTGTAGGCCCCCTCCAGGTACTGAAAGGCTGCTTTAAGGTCTCCCTTCTCTCTTCTGTATGGTAACCTTCAAGAAGTATTTTGAAACCTTATTTCCCAGCACCAGAGCCACAGAGCTTCTACTCAGCTTACTAAGCCTTCTTGTTAATTGCTGTTAGCAACTGGAGTGTCTTGGACTTCTACAAATACCTTCCAAATGGCATTCCAGTGCCTAGGAATTGCCTAGTTTAGTCTAAACCCCAAACCCAGTTCTTCAGTGACTGTCAAGCCTTGCTGATGCCTTCTCTCGGGCCCCTACGCTTCTGCCTCTGGCTTGCACGGAACTGCCCTGACTCCCTCCTACCCGCTGCCCTCTCTGTTTTCTGAGGAGCAGCGGGGTTCAAGTCCCTACAAGCTCTGGCTGACGGGTGTGTCTTTAGGAGGCCTGAAGCAATAATCAGTATGGAGAAATTATATATCCGTGCTTTTATTTATTGGAGAAGGATCTGCTGGTCTTTATTTTAAGAAATTAATGTTTCATTCAGAGATGAGAATTTTCATTTATTATTGATTTTAATGTAGTTCTAAAAAACGAGTTTTAGCTTTTGTTTGCATTTCTGGTTAGCAAATATAAGGAAACTTTAAAGTGACCCTGAGCTAAAAACCAAGTATCACTTTTTGGGGGAGTGATTGGAGAAAGAAGATACATGAATTTACACTGAATCAGTTGGAAAAGCAGAGATTAGCATTTTAATTCCTTTTCCCTCAAAGCGAACTCGTGCCCTTTAATGCTACCATGTTCTGCTGCTTTTAATCTTCTGTAGTCTCTGCAGAAGTAGCTGTGCATCTGGCTCTGAAATGAGAAGAGGGCAAACAGAGCCGTGGCAAAAAGGCTATAAATTATCGACAACTGGGAAAGGTAGTTTTACACAGACATGGTGTTGATCCTCAGCTCCGAGCTGGGGGCGAGAGGAATTTAGGGAACGTACCCAGCGTAACTAGGCTGTAACAGAGCTAATCAAAACCATAAATCCCGAGTAGATAGTACAATGAATAAATAAAAATGTGATAAAATAGGAATCACAAGCATTTCTGTATGAGGGGTGAAATACATAAATAGTAGAAAAGAGAAAATACAGAGAGGAATTGTTCATCTTCAAAACTTTGGTTTGATACTGAAATATTGCTAACAAATGGCTAACCCATAAGGGAAGATTTCCTCAGTCTTCTTTCAGAGATAATTACAAACCTGTAATTATGGTGGGGATTGTGGAAGTTTAGCTGTCTATGTTATGAGTGCTGACACCTGAACTGGGTGCCCCGAGTCCCGTCTTATTTCATGAATCCTGGTCGAGAGCGACTTTATTTCATCCTTTTTCATCCATTTCATCCTTTTCATCCATTCATGCCTACTTTTTGATGAGATGAATCCCCTGTCAAGTTTCCTAGAAGGTTTTTTGCGCCATCTGTAAATGGAAACTTCTCCATAAATATGGCTCCGGCATTAGAGGGACCCTTTTGGAGTAGTTTTTATCATGCTGTTTCTGATACAAATTAATCTTTATTTGTTATAGATGCTCTAAGAGTAACAGTGTTTGAATATCTTGGTTTGTGGAAGTTAACAAATATCTTAATATGTTATATTAATATATCAAATATGTTAATGTGAAGTTGTCATATTCAAGGGGAGCGAGGCATCTGCCATCTCTTTTCTTATAGACATGATTTAAAACCAGCCTGGAAGAATAATGCCCTTAATTTTTACCGATGTAGCAATTTAATAAAAGCTATGTTGTGATCCTTAGTATGCTGAGGCACACTCGGTGAGCTAAGGGTAAGTGTTAGAGCGACAGGGGCTGCAGGACTATCGCAACACTGCAAACAATACATTTTTTTGCAGCCTGCTCTTTCAGCACAGTCTGTGCACTTTGTTTTTCACAGAAAGCAGAGTTTACTTCTCATGTTCAGCCTCTTCTACCTTTTAATATTACTTCTTTTTTTTTTTTTTTTTTTTTTTTTTTTTTTTTCCCCCTATTTCAGTTTCCTTTCTTCCGGGGATATTGCCTGCATGGCAATCTGTTCCAGCACTTACTCAACCATCATGGCGTTTTGCTTCCTGGAAGAGCTTCAGTGGGAATTCGCTGCTTCCTACGATACAACAAGCATCGGTTTAGCTTCCAGACCGTATGCTTTTCTTGAATTTGGTTTGTAACTTTATTTTATAATAGTAAGAAATCTTTGCTACCTTGATGATGTTAAACATTGTCTCCTGGCCAAAGCCTGATCATAAAAATGCATGTGTGTGTGTGCCTTTGCGTGCAGGTGTAGGAGGAGGGGGAGATCTTGTAACTGCATTAAACAATCAGATTATTGGTTTTGCGGATCCTGAGAGCCCCTGTAATAGATGAACAAAATGCTGTGGTGATTAATAAACAGAAAAGAGAAAGAAGCCCACATCTCAAACATTTTCTATCTTGATTAAAAAAAATCTGACAAGAGGAGACAGATGGGTACAAGAAAGAAGGAAAACAGAATAGGTTATTATGGGCAGCTTTACTTCTGGCATGATTTAGATTCATGTAATACTTCATAATGATACCTGGTGGTATTTTTTTAACCTGATATAAATGCTTTTTTTGCCCAGTAGCAGCTGCTTTACTGAACCTCACACCTTTGAAAACCACAATTCCCTTGCAGTGAGAAACTCGCTGCTGGGAAAGGATAAGATACTGCAGTGAGTTAGCACATTTCTATCAGATTTTGGTAATAGTGTGAAGCTTATGCTTAAAAAATGAGAAATCCACGTATTAGCATATATAAAGCATATTATACGGCCATGTTGTATTTTGGGTGGATTCCCTGAGGGCGCTTTCCAGGTATGATGTAATTTTATGCTGAGATCCAAATTGCTCCCTTTTTATTTTAAACTTAAGTAGGAATTTGGGAATTTTTAGCCTCTTTTAATTGCATAAGGCTGTTTGCTTTTTAATTTTTTTTTCCTTTTTTAGTATCATATTGTGCTTTTTTACTGAGTCTACCTAATATTGCTTTGTGAGTGTTTAGGTTTTTTGGTTTTTTTCCCCGTGTTTGGGTCCAAGATGCACTTGATGCATAAGATCTTGGCCTTTTGCCTAATAGTTACAGATAATTATAGCAGGCTGTCTTAAGGTAAAATACAGGATTTTTCAGTAAGGATTGCTTATGGCACTGTGTATCCTTGCACAGCATAAAGTCCTCCTTTGTGGTCTCAAAACTCATACTTAAGCTATTACAGATGTATCATATCCAGTAGCAGCTGTGGCCAACCTCTGCAAGTCTTCTAGCATAACAGTATCTTAAAAATAAGGATTTTTCTTATAGGATATCTCAGCAACATAAACGTTTCTGCGTTTTATTTCCCTAAGCATTTGAAATAGCTTGAATTTTCCTATATCTTTGCACAATTAAATAGCAAGTAGCAGTATCCACGATGAGGTACTTCAGCTCTGGAGGTGAGAGAAACAACATTCTCTACTTACTCTCAGTGCAGCTCCTGTCAGACCAGCAGCCATGTTTGTGGAAAGGGATTTGCTTGCAAATGGGATTAAATTTAAAATGTGAGAGATGAAGCAAGGTGATCTGTACGTAGATCTGTGGCTTGGACATCGGTGCAGTTACTGTGGAATTGCCTCTGCCAGTCAGAGTCGCTTCATGACTCAAATATAGGTTAAATTAATTTCTCTCTGTGCTGGAGAAAACCTAATCCTTGACATTGTTAAAGCACAATGTGGAATTGCTTCTCATGGTAGTACATGGGTAACTTAAGATACGTGTCACATCTACCCTGGAACATGAAAGCTTGTTTTCAGTCCACAGGCAGGCAGGATGTTGAGATTTAAAGTACTCCGAAGGGAGTGGGTGTGATATAAAATACCCGGGAGAGGTAATTTTGTGGCCTAACCAGTGGTGGAATTTTATACCTGAAACTAATAAGAAAAGAAATGAAGGGAGAAATGAAAAACAGTCAAAAAAGCATGCCGTAATTTGATTAATATTTACCTAAAGCACTTAACTTGCAAAGCTAATTGAAACATGTTTTTATTTTGTTTCAGATAATGTTATTCAGAAACTGAAGCACCATTTTAACCGTGTGAGTCGCTCTCAAATGAAGGCCAACTGGGAGAAGATTGAGGAGGAGCTGAAGTTCCGGCCCCCAGTTCAGCTGAAACTGGAGGACACGGAGCTGATGAACGGGATGACGAACGGTGGCCCCGCTGGCGTTCATGTGGAGGTTGGTAAGTTACTACTACGCCCAGGTGACAGCAGACTTCCTGGACCTAACTCACAGAAAAACATGTGACAGCAGTCATTCCTTTTGAAATATATATATAATATGTATGAAACCCAAGGAAAAAACCTGCCTTTCTATCATAGTAAACAACATATGGTCTTTAGATTATAGCAGGTCTGCATCAGAGCCTTTAAGGACTCGCGGTGGTGTCCTTTTTTCCCCACCATAGATCAGCAGCTCTATATGGACAATTGATTGTAACTGGACTTGGCATTTTCCGTGTTCAGTTAACTCTCCTGCTTTTGAAGTAGTTGTTTGTTACATTTTGTATGACAAAAGAAGCTCCGCTAATTCATTGCTTGTTGCAAACTCTAACAGGAGAGACATAATTAGTCTCAATGAGTTTCTTCAGCCTTGAAGAAAGAAAAGATGAGAAGAATATGAGCTGAGGATAAAACTCTCATTCCCAGACTGTCCATCTTGGGTTATTCTTCCCTCTTTGCTTTCTCCTTTCTCCTTGTTCTTTAAAATGGAACGCATTTGACTGAAATTCTGAAAGAGGCTATGTTTATCCATATAAACAACCTATAGAGGCTTGACAAAAGATCTTTTTGTAAGTTATACTGTCATTTTGCCTGCTTCTAGAAACTAACCCCTATTTACTTATTGTAAAATTGGCATCTTCCTATTTGTGCTTCAGTTGCATAGTCAAAGGTCCTGCCTACTTCCTCTACGAGATGAAACGCTTTTAATCCTATTACCATGGCTGTTTAAATGCAGCTGCGGTGCCATGAGCTTGCATTTCCTCTTTTTTTTGTTGTCCCTGGCTTATGAAACACTAATAAAATTAAGTCCCAATTGCTCATTCTTATTGTCTCTGATGGATGAGCTGGAATCTAATGTGACGTAGGTATTTTAAGTTCAAATATAGAGGGGCAGTGGCCAGGAGGAAGAAAAAATAGAATTGAGAACATTTTGTTTGCCAGTCAGATTTGTGAGTGCTCTTCAGAACTGTGCTTGAAAGTTAAATATTTTCATAATGTGACAGGGATTAGAAATTTTTTTGCACTTGTGTGAACAGTTTCAGTGCCAGTAAACATTTGGAAGCTGGTTTGTGTCCCCAGATCAGAAATGCATTTTCAGTTTCCCCTTATTGTTAATTGCTTTCTTTCACTTTCCATCTGGCTTTGTATTTCTGGCTGTTCTCTCTGATCTAACCCAAATACTCTTACAGATTGTTCTGCCTTTATTTTAAGGATGGTGTTTATGATCATCTGTTTCCCTCAGCTGGAGTCAGCTTTCCTGGCTTATGTCTCTCTCCGCTCATCGTTACCTACCAGCTGAATCTAATTTTAGCCGCGTGGATAAGTGTTTGTTCCCATATTAATGTTACTGATACTGTGGCTGAGACTTCTTGAGCATGCGTTGAAGTGTTATCGTTGCAGGAGAGCAGAATTTAATTGTGCCTACATTCTAGAGCGAAGATAGATCAATCAGTGGATCGATCAAAGCATCAGTCTCCTTACGTGGTGGTAGCTGGTCCCTGTCTTCTTTTGAGCTGTGTGATCACATCCCCTGGCTCTTCATCTTAGTGTGAGAAGAGAAGGTGTCTGAAAAGTCAGAACAGTTTTGTCCTTGTTAGTATGTATAGGAACAAGAGCTTTTTTAATTTTTGTTCTGTCTCGTATTTGTTCCTTCCTTCGTTAACTAAACCCAATTCTTGCTAGAGAGACACTAGCATTGTATCCTCAATCAACATCTACACAACCTCAGCTCTTGTTGCAAAAGCCTCACCTTGTGCTTCGCTACGGGCACACCTGATAACGCTCCGGAGGACGGTGGGGTGTGTATAGAGAAGAATTGTGAAGTGAAAGTAGCTTTCAGTGAAAAGGGGGAATTTTCACATCAGACCTAGCTCTATGAAGTAGAAGAACAACTTGTGCTATTCGGCTAGTAAGCGTGCTGTTAAATTATGCAGCAATGTGCTCCCCTTGATGAATGTTCTTAATCTTTTGTAGGCACACAGGGAATCCTTCACAGAGTCCTTTTTAAGGTGTTTTTTGAAGATGTCTCGCATCTCTGCCTTTTGTGCACTCGGATTTTATTTTAAAATGTTTGAATCCCATTTTATTTTTCACCCCTTGCGCTGTTTTTATCCGGAGCTTTGAGTATGTGACTCATTGTCAAACCCTTGTTGTGCTTTGCCTTGAAGAGACAGAACGGAGCGTGGTACAGGCATTCATTTCAGTCTCCCGTTAAATACCCAGAGGCCTTGACTCAGAAAATCTTTTATAGGCAGAAGTTTCAATTTCTTCATTGCGTGAGGGTGTTTTCACAGAATTCTTCTGTACATGTTCAGACCTGGAGATGCGTTTTTCCTGGGTGCTAGATAATCCACAGCGCCCAGAATATCTTGTGGATGGTTCTTGTGCTCTGAAGTGCACCTCTTTCCTAGTTGAAGAGTCAAATCAGTTTGAATCCCAATTAGCGTTTAATTGTGTTTGTGCCAAGTTGTGCTGTCTTGAACTAAGAGTGCTTGTACTCTCTTGTTCCCTTATTTAATGTATTGAGAAGTTCTAGTATGAAACTCTGTTTATAGAAATTGGATTGAATTCACACAAGAAAGTGTAATAATTTTTTCCTAGCAGTGCCCATCTGACTTGTTCTGCGCGTTTTCAGTTTGGGAATTAAACCTTGGAATGATATAGCAGAAATAAAGCTCCACAGCAAACAATTTAAAGCTCCGTCTTCACAAACTATGAACCCTGAGCAACTGGATATTGTAATCTCCCCTACATCTGTGATAGTAATTCTTTTTATCCTACTGGACAAAAAAAAAAAATAATGTAACTTTTACATAATATTCTGTGCCTGCAGAAGCAATATATTGAGACTTGCATCGTTCTTCCCTGGGGACTGGAAATTCTTGCCATGTATAGTTTGCAAGATCCTGTGCAATGAATGACACTTGTGCTTGATAATTTTTCTTTGTTTGGGAGACACTGTGTGCCTCTGAAGGAAGCCTTAGAAACTGAGCAAGAAGAAACAGTAGACTCTATTAGGAAATTTCCATGAGGGAGATACATAGCTGAACATTATTTAATTTATCAAAAATAATAGGATGCTGAATATTCAAGGCAGTGAATGAATGAACATGCTGGTACAGCTTCTGCTCAGTGCTCTGTTTGGGCCTTAAATTTCCCTGCATAGCAAAAAAGCAAAATTGCCTTTGAATGATAGAGCTACTCGCACCATTTATTTACATGAACATGTGTATGACAATAATATACAGTAATGGGTAGATAATGTGACATGTATCAAATGGAATTAATATGGTTCCTTTTGCAGCCACTTTGGAGAGGAAATTAGGGATGTATGAATGCATGCCAGACAAATGAATTCCATAGACACTTATAAAAGATACTTTATATCCCTATATTAATTTGGCACCAAACTTTTTTTACATCCATCTATCAAAATCTCTCTTGAAAGAGAAGACACAAGTGTTTTCCTGTCTTAAAGCATGCAGTACTGCAGTATTTAAGCTGTTAGGGTGTTTCATCTCTCACTGAAACAAAGGCAGAGATAATGCGTGTCCAGAGATTTACTGTGTCCAGCTTTGAGGTCCCCAACATCAGAAGGACATGGAGCTGTTGGAGCGGGGCCAGGGGAGGCCACGGAGATGCTGGGAGGGCTGGAGACCCTCTGCTGTGAGGACAAGCTGAGAGAGTTGGGGGAGTTCAACCTGGAGAAGAGAAGGCTCCGGGGAGACCTTAGAGCCCCTTCCAGTCCCTGAAGGGGCTACAGGAGAGATGGGGTGGGACTCTTGATCAGGGAGTGGAGCAATAGGACGATAGGTAATGGTTTTACACTGAAAGAGGGGAGACTTAGATGAGATATTAGGAAGAAATTCTTTACTGTGAAGGTAGTGAGATACTGGAACAGGTTGCCCAGAGAAGTTGTGGCTGCTCCATCCCTGGAAGTGTTCAAGGCCAGGCTGGATGGGGCTTTGAGCAACCTGGTCTGGTGGGAGGTGTCCTTGCCCACGGCAGTGGTGTTGGAACTGGATGATCTTTAAGGTCCCTTCCAACTCTAACCATTCTATGATTCTACGTCTGCTGTGTCCCTTAGTTTATCTACAGTAGTCAGGAGCTGGCTACATCTGAGCAGGAGGCAGAAGATCCTGAGAGCTGGGGAGACTTCTTGAGGGCTCGTTCATTCTGTCCTGTATCTTATGGATGTTGGTGTGGGAGAGGATCTGGATTTGGTATCTGAGCCGCAAATTAACCTTCTTATTGGCAGTGTTCTACTTGTGGTGATCCAAGGGCAGGGATGAAATGTAGGTGAGTATCTAGGTGTGGTATCTGTTGTTGGGCTGGCTGGTATAGCTAGAGGAAAAAAATAGGTGAGCTTTTGGACAACCAAAACCCCGAAAGGCAGATCCCAAAGTTACATAAGCATTTATTGTAATTGCTTTGACCTTAATTAGGTGTGTATCAATTAGATCATGACGCAGAAATGGTATTTGGTGGTGTGGGTGTTAAGTAGTAGTAGTGGAGAAGGTGAGAAAGGAAGGAGGCAAGTAATTTGCTACCTGTGAGACATGGGCAGGTTGGGAGAAAGGGAATTGCAATGCACTGTAAAATGTGGCTCAAAGTCCAAAAACTACGGTGTTCAGTTTACTTCCTAGGCCTCAGTTTTGACCATGTTTTGTCAGTCTGAGAGACCCAGAGGTAAGAACAGCCGTTCTGTGACAGGCGTTTCCCCACTGTGACTGGGTGGTGTCATCTTGACAACTCCTACAACAACTGTTCTAACAGCAGATCCAAGTAAGTCCTTGGCTCCTTCAGGTGTATTTTGGCAACTGCTTGATTAGGACACCAAATGCTGTATGGAAACTATGCAGGTGGGACTAAACTGCCGTATACCTGACTGAACCCTCAAATGTCACTGGGAACAAATATGGAATTACCAGTTGAGGAAGAGATCGATTGCTGTCTTGCTTTTATGGGTGTCAGAAATCTAAGCTCTTTCCCAGACCTTTGGGTGCTTTAAACCTCTAGCTTTTCTACTGACCTGTGAAGAGCGTTAAGTGTGTTAATCTGCTGTAACACACAGTTGAAAAATACCCACGTACACCATAAAAGAAGACATGAACGCCAAATAACTCAAGAAAGATTCTGTTGCTTAATCTGTTTAAAAAAATACGGCGGAGCTCTTGCTGATTTCGAGATGTCTGAAGAACTGAACACTATAATGCAACCCCAAAAAAGTTTTTTTCTATTTATAATTGGTCTTCTCTGGAGCAAGCATGAAAGGTTTTGAAAACGTTTAAAACCCGCATAAGCTGATTTGAATCATTTTAAGTTAAAAGAGTCAAAGGAATAGTGCTAACTTTCACTAATGTCACTAATGTCATCCTTTTTTTTTTTTTTTTTCTTCTTTTATTTTTTTAAGTCCCTACTTACAGAATGCAGCCTGTGACTCCCCTGGGGATTCTGTCGCTTGTTCTGAACATCATGTGTGGAGCTTTGAATCTCATTCGAGGAGTTCACCTGGCAGAGCATTCATTTCAGGTAACCCTGATTGAATTGAAACCTGTAAATGAGTGGAAGGGAGAGAGCTATTTGGGTAACCAGATTAAGGGTGTTCTGCTTCTCAGTAAATCGTACATCATTCCACAAGAAGTGTTTTGTTTGTCCAGGGAATGTACAGTTGATTTCTCACCTGCTAGACCTCATGTGTTTTGTTATATATTGTAGCACATTGTGTTTTATTCTTTTCTAGGGAGATGAAAATTTGCAGAAATATTTCAGTCATGCCAGGCTGACTGGATTTTTTTTCCCATTCTTGTATTTTGTTCTAGATGCTTTTGTGTAATTTTTTTTAAACAAATGTGAAAATGTAAACAACTTTTAAAAAAGGAAAATAAAAAGAAGTGTCCCGATTGTATGGTGGCACAGTTTTATTTAGCTGTCACATCAGCCTCAGTTCTTGGTATTTTGTTCAATGATATTGATCTTGCTGTTTAACAGTGTTACAGTCAATCAGCGTAAACTAGGATGAGAGGTACTTGATAAAATAGAGTGTTCTAAAATATCAAGTAGTACTTGCTAAAAACGGTAGCTGATGTAGCTGTTTGTCACTTCTTTTAATCAAACAGGAGGACCATGAAGGAATTGGAAATGTCATAGCTTTTTTACTACCTTTTCTAGCCTGTGTTTTTCAGGTATGTTAACGGTAAATAAAATGCTTTGTGATTGTTTTTGTATTATAATGTACAAGACAAAATAATTTTCAACTAAGCAGAGGAACAGTGTGGTTTTCAGTTTCCTACCGAGGTGATTCCACTGAGTTATTCCAGTGAAGGGCCACAAATACAGTCAAAGGCACAATTTGACCCTTGGCAAATTGCAGTTACAAGCTTTTTCAGTGCTTTTATGTTTTAACATGCCAAATGGGGCTGAGGGGGATAAATAAGCTGCTCGCCCAAAAATGGTTTGTTTTTTCCCAAAGGGACAGACTCAGTGTCTTTCTGACAATGGCTTTTGATGGGCTTTTGTAGCTTAACTACCTTGAAAGACTAAGCTTTAATAATAATAATAGTTTAACAATAAATACAGATAGCAACATTATTGAAAATGTTCTAATTTGTGTTTAAAATTACTTCTAATTCTTGACAAATGTGGTTCCTGACTTCCTTAGATTATTTTTTTTTTCTAATGGATTATTTTCTCTGACCTCCTTATGTAGAAGAGTTTGAATGAGGAAAATATTATATGCCCCAGATGGGTTCTTCTTGAAGGTTCCTTAAATGCCTTAAAACAGTGGTCCACAGCTTGAGGGCAATATGTTGTTTGCAAAATCTTCAATTTTTAGGCTGTCATCGCAGGAAGCTGCTGTAGTTGGGTCAGTAGTTGATGAAAGGAATATGATAATGCTTACATTGTATTCATTGCTTCGTACTATTGCATTTTGCTAATGGTTTGGAGACCACTATATCTGAAGACTTCTATTTATCTGTGGTATTTAAACCTATATATTTATTGTATCGTAATAGATAAAATTTAGCATCTTTCAGGCTTCTTACACCTCTGCTCAGGACAGAGCTTTAAGATGGAGATATTTGGCTCTAAATACTTGGTGCAAGTCATTCTTCCCAAATCAAGGCTCCATCCTGCTTTTTTCTAGTTAGTACCTGAAGCCAGAGAAGCTAAATAAAGAAGAGCTCTCTCTTATCGTTTTGATCTATAGCAGTCATCTTCACAAAATGCCTGTGCATAAATTGAGCTCGAATGTGAAGAGCTTTCTACATGCTGATCTCTACTTGTGTCATCAGCACAGTTGGAAACTGTGACCTTAAGTGAGAAAGCATGATCTGTTACTGCCGGAGTTAAAAAAGTAACTCTTCTGCCAGCACTTTGTGAGTTTTTAGTTTTCTCCTGTAAGGGCTGTTGCTCTTCACACATGCTTAGCAAATGAGTTCCACCTGTTCTTGAATTTAAAAAGAAAAAGAGCCCTAAACCCCAGAAATGATCTTTATACCAAGTCAAGTCTAGAGAATAAAGTCCTTTACTTATCCCAAGAACAAATATGGCAGAAGCAGATTTAGATTTGAAGTTTTCCTGCTTTGAGCTTCATGGTGATCACCGTAATGGCAGGCACATCCAAGTGACATGGACGTGCCAGCAGTTCCCAGTTATCTCCTTTGTCTATATGTACATGATATAATGTTAACACTGTCTCTCTCTGGTCCTTTCGTAGTGTTACTTGTACCTCTTCTACAGCTCGGCAAGGAAGGTGAAGACGTTTGTACTCTTTTTCTCTGTTTGTTTATGCAACATTTACTTGTACGGATTGCGGAACCTCTGGCAAATAGCCTTCCACATAGGAGTGGCAGCTCTTTCTTCTTATCAGATACTGACAAGGCAACTGATGGAGAAACAGCCTGACTGCGGAGTATGAAAAAGACTTTGGGTTTGCTACTCTATTTTTACAACTGTGGTTTTTTTTTTTTTTTTTTTTTTAATTAAACTGGCCAAAAATAGCTTGGAGTATTTTTAAAGATTCCTGACAATGGTTATTGCAAGGAGGATATTTCAAAGCAGCTTGAAATAAAGTAGGATACTGTAATTGTCTCAAACACACAGTGAGGAATGTGGCTGTGTTTAACATGCCGTGTGGTAGTTGTGCATGGTAGATCTTGCCTGGTGTCATCAACCAGGAGGAGGTTCTCCTTACGTAAACAGGCTTTTACTCCTTGACTAATACCATCTAGACAACATTTCGCCATTTGTCTTACTGGCTTTGTAACAGTTCGGCAGGTCAATGTCTTGCCCAGCCAATGCTTCCGAAAATATTAAAATTGTAGAGTAAAGTGAAGATAAAGTGGTGGGTAACATTTTTGTCTCTAGAATTTGTTAAGCGTTAAGATTCTTGGTAAATGTAAATAAAGGAGTTTGCCATAATTAGATGAGTTCAATATTGGTGGGAAAAATTGTTAGGAGGAGCTTCAGGGTAATTTGTCCGGGTTTTGAAGGAAAGGAAAAGGCTGTGGCTTTCTTAAAAACCATAAAGGCTATAAATATCTCCTGGCTAAACAGCGCGTTGTAGTTAAGTATGTGCTCATTGGTTAATTGCAAATACGCTTGGGGCAGCATAAAATAAACCAAGTGAATATAAGTGATCTTTCAGCTCAAGTGGCCTTTATTTCCTTGGTTAAGGTCACTCTTAGTATAAGGGTAATTCCATGTTCGCTTGGTCTGTACGGATAATAAATCTTTCAAGCCTACTTATGACAGGCCACTGACTCCTTCACCTTTTTTAAAAAAATAAAAAAAAAGAGTAGCTGGTGAGTAGAAAGCCATTTCCAGTAATGGAAAGCAAGAGCAGGTTCTCTTTATTATATAAAACACCTTTAGTTAATGGTGTTGAGTTCTTAACACTAAGGTGAATTTATGAGTGTGCACTTTTGAATGTAGTACTTAAGAGCGGAAATTCTTAACCTCTGCTGCACTGGGTGTTCTTTTATGTAATGTACTGAGGTGCATATGGGCATTTTAGAACATACATGAATAATTTAGGCTGTCTGTTTTTAAAAAAAAAAAAAAAAAAGCATAGCATTTTGATGCAGCTGCCCTTGAAAGGCTGTAGGGATTCAAACTGAGAAGATGTAGAGAACTTCAGGTGTGTTACTCTGGAAATATGGTCCTAGATTTTCTTTTAATTTTTGTTCTTAGGAAACTGTTTTTTGGTCGCCCCATTTCTTCCACCTGACGTCTCTCACCAAAGATTTGTTTTCCTCTCACATGTCTCTACCTCTAGTGGTTGCAAAGTGATTAACATGATGCAGAGTTGTCTTCCTGAGTTTGCAGAAATGCTTAACAAAATTGATTTCTTGCGTCTCAGTGAATTTTCCTGGAATTTCTTGTTGCAAGCGCGAGTATCCGTGGGCTACTAGACCCGAAACCTGTGGTGGTGTGCCTTGGAAGCGTTTCTGTGACGCAGCCGACTGCAACCACGGCATCGATAGGCAGCCCATTACAACCTGAACAATTTGTAGCACAGCAAGAGCTTTTTCCAGTAGTGAAATGTAGGTATTTCTTTTCCATCCCGTATTAGCCCCTTTTCTGTAACAGCAACGTAATGAAATCCTTTAAACTGTGAGGAATAGTCTAGTAGGAGTAATGGAGGAATATTTTAGCTAGGCAGCTAAGAGAACAGCTAGAGCTGTGTGCCATAAGGGAATGCTCTTCTGTTATAAGGGAGTGGATTAAAATTGTCTGCTGTTACCCCAGTGTGTAAGAGAAATGAGGCCAGAATTCAACCACTGTCCTTAAGACACCCAGATGACCCCACAGATGGGGGGGTTTAGTACCGAAGCTTGAAGTTTCCCAGCCGTTCAGTCCCAGTTTTACTTGGGGATATGACCCGACTCCCAGCTCCTGCCCTTTTAGCCTCCATCAGGCTAAAGAATCCAAAAGAGTTCTGGTTCTCCAGAGGCTGGGCTAAAGCTCGTCTGCTATAGCTTAAGGCACATGGAGCAATTACAACGGGGCGCGGAGCCAATGAACCATTATCTGCTTTTTATTCCTCGTCCTTGTATTGAGCTGATTGGAAGAATCCGTAACGTCCCTGATGCTTCCTGAGGATCTGACTCTTTGCTTTATCATAAAACAAATCCATCCCTCTGCCAGGTGACGTTGGCAACAGCTCTGCAATAAAAATGGGAGAACGAGGTGTTTAGATAGCTTGTGTAATTAACGTAATTAGAGTGGATGAAGATCAAATTGAGCTTTTGTTTAATATTTTCTTTTGCTTGAAAACTTTTCAGTAAAATCAAACAAAACCAGTTGGTTCAGTTCTGCCGCTGGTTAAATTTTTTGTGGATTAAGTGGAGGACGCGACTAGATCTTTTCTACTAAATGAACAAAGCTCTGGTTTGCTGTTAGTCTTAATCCCTTTGCAACCTTTTTTTTTCCCCCTGCAATATGTGTAAAACATATTAAGGATTCTATATGGATTAATACGTGTGCGTTAGAATCTGGATTGTGATTCAGGGATGGGGCAGAGCGTGCATAGTTTGACCTTATTTTACCTTTTTTCTCCTCCCTTTTTTTTTTTTTTAATGTTAGTATTTTGAATTACTCCTGTATCTGTATGGTGTTTATACAGTTAAACTTTTTCTTCTGGTGAAACAGCAAGAGGAATAGAGTAGTTTACATTGATCTCAGTGCTTTAAGATTTAATAAAAAAGAATGATTTGCAGTTTGAGTACGTGAAATCTGACTCATAACGTGGGATTACGCCTGTATTGAATCTAATCCCCAAACAGGAATCCATCCCTTTTCGTTCGACTTTAAACTGTTTAACGTCATTTGAATTGCATCTCCTTAATTCTGTCACTTTTCAAGATAAGTCTTTTGGAAACTCTTCTCCTCACCCAGCAGCTCAGCAAAAGAAAATTGGCAAAGAATAAACTTCATTAATTTAAAGATTTGCAGTGCTTAGTCACTTTATGAAGCTGATCGTTTTCTGTGGGTTGTTTTTTGTTTTAATTTCCTTTCTCCCAAAGACCTGTTAAGTTTGTAGAAGGTGGGCTGGTACCTTTTTAGACATTTTTGCACTGTATTAATAATTGAACCTGTGTAAATGTGTATAAAATCATTTTGCATGTATATGTATATATGTACATATATCTAATAAATGGCTTTTTTGTAACGGCTGTCTTCATTTATGGTTGTGAAATAGCTGGTTATATTAGAAACAAGGTAGATCAGTCGTTTCATCTTTGGGTGCATCTTTAGTGTTTCGTGTGGCGGTGTTCAAAATGGTTTAAGAGTAAGCTGGGTTCTTCTCTTTAACAAATAGCTTCAAGATCAGAGTGATTTCAGATGCTGTCGTGGTGCTTGCTGGATTGGATGTGCTCAGGGTGGCTTTCTCGGAGAGAGCGTGCTCTCTGACACCTGATGTCTCTTGAGCCCACACCAGCTCTTTTTGTTGAGGGGGGATTTAGGTAGGATTTTTATTCAGGCAGCTACACACTGAAGAGCGACTGATTCATCAGCTGAACTGTATAAATATATTTATAAATATGCATATAGAAACTTGCTTATCCAAGCAACAGATTGCAGTAGGCTGCGATATCATCTCTTTGTAGCTTTAACAGTCTTGCTCTTTACTTCCAGAGACCATGTTATAGAGGCTTCTCCCGCAGAACTTGCATTTTGAAGTGTTGAAGTACGTGAAGTAAGATGTAACACGGTTCCGTAGGTCCTTTTCCAGCTGCCTGGCAGTAAGTAATGGAGATTTTGCAGATTGCTGTTATATTTTTGAGCCTAGTCTCTTAATAGAACTAGGCCTATTAGTTAGTCCTGCCAGTCAGTCCCTGCTTAGGGCTTGTGGACTTTCTTTGGCCAATTTCAGCCATAAAGGCTCTGAAAATGCTGCTTCGTCAGGCTTTGTAGAAATGAATGGCTTTACCCAACAAAAAATTCAGCATTTCCACCCCCCACCTGAATGTGTCGGGTTTAGGTATCGATGGAGATGCTTTGGGAGAGTGATGGTTTGAATGGCAGGACTCATAGAGGACCCTGCCTAACCAGGAACCAAAGAATCGGGTAAAAAAATCAAAAAAGCTGGAAGAAATCAGGCTTGTGAAAATGCTGGTTTCTTCCCGTTTTTCTGCTGCCTGTTTCTCCACAGGCACGATACATAGATGTCTGTAGCAGGAGCAAAACATGCTGGGTAAAGGGCTGGGTTCTTCCACTGGTAAAAAGGGAAATCTTCTCATCTCTGAGGCTTATTCTTCATCGAGAAGGTGGTTGTGGATAAAGTGGAGGTGGGAGAACTGCAAATTCTTGAGTGTTATCCCTCTGCTTGAAAGTTCTATCCCACTCTTTGCCTGGACTTGGCCTTTTAGTCTTGGAGCTTGGCTCGGATGCTGGCTGGCGGCAGGGAAAGAAATGTCAGCCGTGGGTTTGAGATAGTTACGGTGCTGCAGCGAAAGAGAACGAGAGAAAGAGGGAAGCCTGCGAGTGCCCCTGTAATGAGGAGAGAGGCAGAGCAGTGGGGTGCGCAGACAGGAGGTGGCAACAAGCGAAAGCTGATGGCAGGGGAGAGAGGGAGGAGAGAGCCTTATTCTTCTGAACTGCTCTGCCCTTTGAAATCGAGATGTTATTTTTGTTCCGTAAATAAATGATTGCTCAAAGCGTCTCTCTTCTCAAGATGCCAGTGGAGAAGAACAGCAACCTTTCCCTTTTTATTTTTTCTCTAAGGTGAGGGGCAAAAGCAATTATAACTCCCTTCTTCTTTTGAAGATGCTGATAAAAGGAGGTGGGAGGATCAGAGGGTCCCTATGCCAAAAGAGGAACAACTCCTGAGGTGATAGAAATACATGTTTTTATTTTAAACAAAGTAACTCAACTTCTGCTGTGTGCTGACTTTCAGACGTGACCTAATTGCGTGCAAAAACTGTTCGAGGTAGGGAGGGGGAAGGAAACTGTGGCCACGGGAAAAAGAACGGTTCTGTCTTCAAACGTGTTACCTCCTCGTGATGCTGGCTCTCTCGGCTCTTGTGTCCAAGGCCGCTCTTGGGGCAAACCCAACACCAGGGGCAGTTGGAACGGTCTCTCTCGAGTCATGTTCGCTTTTAAAAGCGATCGACCACATGCCTTACCCTCAGCGGTGAGGTCCCTCCGCTGAGGATGTGGGCTGAGGGGGTCAGAGGCTTTATTCCGCATCTGTTGGCTTTTACAGGTACCCCCTGGTTGTCTGCAAATAACTTTCTACTAAAGGTATGACCTTTTGGAGAACATCTTGGAAAGAAGCGATATCACATCTACAGGAAATGAAGGTGTGTTGGAGCTCCCTGGGGAGGGAAATTAACCCTCTTCCCTTCAGTATGTCTTTTCCAAAAGACTTAACGAAGTGATTTTATTTTTTTAAATTTGACCAATTGCTGTGCAGAGTTTTCCCTCTCAAGTGTTGTTCTGGCAAAAACGAGGACCTCGGAGTGGGAATGAATAGCATCTGCTCCGTTTTCTGTGCTGCAAATGTGTAATATCCTGCGACTGTGACCGAATTCATCGGGCACTTCAGGAGGGGCTGGTCGAGGAGAGGAGCCGCTAACTCAAGGAGAGGCCCACAGATAAAAGGTAATAAATACCCCTTCCCTTGGGCTTCTTCCCCCCTAGATATGGAAGTAGCTCTTTTTTTTGCCAAATTACGGTGGTGAATAACAGCATGAGCTTGAGCTCGTGCGTATTTTAGATTGGTTGAAGCTAATTGTTCATCAGGAAGATGCAGCTAAAAGGGGAGGTGTCTCCCCATCCCTGAGGCTGCAGGTCTTCCCTGTGAGTCATTTTTTCCAGCCCTCGGAAGGCTCATCCAGGCTGCTTGGAAGAACCACTTTAAAAGTAATTAAATGATAGCGCAAAACAAAGAGCCCTTAAAAGTCTTTGCTTTCTGTTCCCACTTAAAGTACGTGATAAGCAAAACACAGAAGCATATAAAATTCCCTTTGGTGGAATAAATGTCGTTCGCTATAAGAACGGTAAGAGAGGTTTGAAATAACGACCGTTAAAATGTAAAGCACCAGTCGGTATAGCATGACATACGGCTGCGGAGGGCTGCGATTTATTCTTTCATTATGCAAGGCAAGACATTAACATACAAAATCCCTCATTTCATGGGCTCTTGTAGGGAAACACTAAAAAGCAATTATGCGGAAAGTTCAGCTCTGAAATACGTTAGCGCTCATTGGTATGCACCGGGCAAAACAAACAGGAGGCCTTCTCCTGGGAGGTGCCACCTCCTCCCACCTGCTGTGGCCTTGAGTAGGGGCTAAGGGCACAAATGTTCTGGTAAGATCAGCCCAAAACTGTCGGTAATTGCCCACTGGACAAGGCCAAAAAACCCAAGTCGAGCTGCAGTGAATCATAGAATTGTCTAGGTTGGAAGGGACCTTTCAGATCATCGAGTCCAACCATCAACCTAACACTGACAAAACCACCACTAAACCATGTCCCTCCACACCATGTCTGCCCATCTTTTAAATAGCCCCAGCAATGATGACTCCACCATTTCTCTGGGCAGCCTGTTCCAATGCTTGACAATCCCTTCTGTGTAGAAATTTTTCCTAACATCCATCCAAAACCTCCCCTGGTGCAATTTGAGGCCATTTCGTCTTGTCCTATCACCTGTTACTTGGGAGAGGAGACCAACCACCACCTCTCTATAACCTTCTTTCAGGGAGTTGTAGAGAGCAATAGGGTCTCCCCTCAACCTCCTTTTCTCCAGGCTGAACATCCCCAGCTCCCTCAGCCACTTCTCACAAGACTTGTGCTCCAGACCCCTCACCAGCTCCGTTGCCCTTCTCTGGACACACTTCAGCCCCTCAATGTCTTTCCTGCAGTGAAGGTTCCAGGCATTCTGAAGAAGCCCGTGTACATCACATCAGGCTTTCAACAGTAAACCACCCTGCGTTTTGTGGTGTGGTGTGGTGTGCCTTGGCCAAAGTGGGGAATGCTGTGCTCAGAAGGTGTAGCGGTACAGCTACAGCCGCCGAGCTAGGCATGGATCTGGGTGGCAGGGATCACAGGAGCTCTGCCTCACCCTAGGTTTTATTGTCTTCATTTATTAGGTGTCACCTGAACTGATGTACAGAATCAGGCTTCCCTGTGGGGGCAGAGGTTGGACATATCTACCTTCCAGGGGATGCCCCATCCCTGGAGGTGTTCAAGGCCAGGTTGGACAGGGCTTTGAGCAACCTGGGCTAGTGGGAGGTGTTCCTACCCATGGCAGGGGGGTTGGAACTCGATGATCTTTAAGATGCCTTCCAACCTAAACCATTCTATGATACCTTGAACATAGCCAGCAACTGGGGCATCCTTCCAGAAGATGGGTCTCCCCCCATGGGTAGTGCCTTTCACCTGCACAGAGACTCTTGAAAAACACGCAGATGTGTCATGGTTTGAGCTGGACTGGCCACTGAAAGGAATGACACAGAGGAGGAACCTCCAATGCTGGAGGCATCTCAGGAACTGGCAGTAGAGTTGAGCTGGGTTGCCAGTTTGGACTCACAAGCCAAAATTCCTCAGATGCGTCCCATGTTGGTGCTGAAACTGTCGCTTTGTACCCAGCCCAGACGTACTTAAATCGTAGTGCAATTTTTCTCCTCTTTCTTTGAAGCTGATGAGGATTTATATTTAAAATAAAAAAATTATAACAACCTTCAGTGTTATTTCTCGAACACACTGCTTCTCTCTCTTGCAGGCACTGGGAGGCACCAGTGCACAAGCTAACGCTGGCCGCGCAGGCTGGGAGGGAAGCCGAGCAGCTGACTCGGGAAACCTGCCAATTTTTTTTACCTGCTTGTAGGAATGCTACGGTTCTCCCAGCAGATTTTGCCGTGGGATTAATGAAACGGCGATAAAGAACCCTGGAGACAGTAGGAGGATCACTTCAGGGATGCAAATCCACTTACCTGCCTAAGCTGGAACCAATTTGTCAAAAGCAGAGTCACTGCAGTTTCTTTTTTTTTTTTTTTTTTTTTCTTTTCCCTTTGTTAGTCTTTAAGGAACAAAGCGTCATTCTTTGTGCTAAATATTGGGGCTCCTGGTCTGAGCATCGGGGCTTTGTTCTCAGCCTGAGGGATTCAGGAAGGGATGGAGGGTTTCTGAGAAAAAAACCACACAGTGGCTTAATTAGCAAGAAGTCTGAAGGAATGTGTGCATACATTTCTGGTACTTAATCCATCGGCGGGAACTGCTTGGGAGGTTAAGTCAGATGGAAAGGGATTTGAGGCAAAACCTTGTTTTTCAAAACTCTGCAAATAACCCTGTTCAACATATTCATCAGCGACCTGGACGAGGGGACCGAGTGTATCCTCAGCGAGTTTGCTGATGATACCAAACTGGGAGGGGTGGCTGACACCCCGGAGGGCCGTGCTGCCATCCAGCGAGACCTGGACAGGCTGGAGAGGCAAGGAAGAACCTCATGAGGTTCAACAGGGAAAAGTGTAGGGTCCTGCACCTGGGGAAGAAGAACGTCAGGCACCAATACAGGTTAGGTGTGGACCTGCTGGAGTCAAGTTCTGAAGAGAAAGATCTGGGGGTCCTGGTAGACAGCAAAATAACAATGAGCAAGCAGTGTGCTCTTGTGGCCAGGAAGGCCAATGGAATCCTGGGCTGCACAGGGAAGAGTGTGGCCAGTAGGTCGAGGGAAGTCATTCTCCCCCTCTACTCTGCACTGGTGAGGCCACAACTGGAATACTGCATCCAGTTCTGGGCTCCCCAATTCAAGAGGGACAGGGAACTACTGGAAAGAGTCCAGCAAAGGGCAACGAGGAGGATTCAAGGATTGGAGCATCTCCCTGATGAAGAAAGGCTGAGAGAGCTGGGGCTCTTTAGCCTGGAGAAGAGAAGGCTGAGGGGAGACCTTATCAATGCTTATAAGTATCTAAAGGGTGGGTTGAAGGAGGAGGGAGCCAGACTCTTTTCAGTGGTTGCCAGTGAGAGGACGAGGGGCAACGGGCACAAGCTGGAACATAGGAGGTTCCACTCAAATATGAGAAGAAACTTCTTCACGGTGAGGGTGCCAGAGCCCTGGAAGAGGCTGCCCAGGGAGGGTGTGGAGTCCCCTTCTCTGGAGATTTTCAAGACCCGCCTGGATGCAGTCCTGAGTAACATGCTCTGACATGCTCTGGGCAATCCTGCTTCGGCAGGGGAGTTGGACTAGATGATCTTTATGGTCCCTTACAACTCTAAAAAATTCAGTGAAAATTCAGTGAAATGGGCAAAGGGTGATGCTGCCCTTCACTGGGAGGGGGGATGGGAAGGTGGGGTACCTGGATGGCAATGGGCAGCTCTGGTGGTGGCGGGGGTAGAAGACACCTGGGCTCCCTTCCAGGCAGGACCTGAAACCTGGCTGTCTGTCCTGGGGTGTATCCCATCATTGCTGGGCAGAAAGGCCTGGCGTGGAGCTGACAGAGGTCACCAGGCTGCTTCCAGTGACCAAACTGGGTTTGAGAGATGCTTTCCTGGTGCTAAAAGGGACCTTGCAGGATCCCATTAGTCCTTCCTCCTTCCCGGCAGCATACACCCTGTGATTAACTTGTGTTTTATAATGACCACATCTTCCTCCTGCCTTGCTGCTGATTTCTGTCTTCCTGCCTCCAGGGTGGCAGGAGAAATTGGATGGGTGTGAAGAAGAAACAGGAGCTACCTCACCATAAGCCTATATGTACCAACACACTAGAGAGGGCAACATGGAGAACGTAAAGGATAAATGGAGGAAAAGGAAGAAGGTAAGAGCGGGAACTGGGATGCTTGGGACTGCTGGGCTGCACCCTGGTTACATCTGCTCCAACCTCATCCTAATCTCTGAGATGCTTGAGCACGTGGAGGGAGAGGTGACACTGGATGCTTCTTTCTGGAGAAACCTGGGCATCGGCAAGAGGAGGTGACGCAGCTCGGTGCCGAGGCCGGGCCAGGTAAACAGGATGGATTTTGCCCGGCTTAATCCCACAGTAAATTTACTGCCGTTGAGGGGTGCAGGGGAGATGCCTGGCTGAGGGGAGGAGAATCGTGTTGGCGTCTACCAGAAGTTACCCGCATCTGGTATCACCGTGTGGTCAGGAATAAAATGCTTTCCCAGCTAAAAATACTAGGCTTTTTCAGCAATTTCTTCCCCTGTAGTTATCTTTTTTAAAAAAAAAACCTCTTACTGATCATTGCGTGGAGCGTGACCAGCTGTTACACGCCATGTCTTCGCTGGCAAAGAGAGGGGCTATTCTCAGATGGCAGCTGGTACCAGGTGCCATCCTGCTGCAAAGGGGACAGTTGCTGTTTTAATGCTCTTTAGAAAAGTCCCAAGCTCCTGAGTCTGCTCTTGCACCGCGTGGATTATACAAATTTATCTGCTCGCCCCTTGCTTGGAAACTGCCAGCTTGCTCTGAAAGGGTTGTGGCCGTAATCGGGGAGTGCTGACCCAGAGCAACGGCGAGTCAGGAAAGAGCAGGGACATTACTCCTGCCCGGATGAGGAGCAATGAAGGTGCCTGAGTTCCCTGCGTGAATTATTCCCTTTGGGAACAGCCAGGGGAGGCTCTCTGCGAGCTGGGAATACCAGCTGTACCACTGGACATCCTCTGCCGTGGCTCGGACACGAGCAAAACCAAGCTCCTGGGTCACTGACCAAACAAGATCGTTTTCCATCATGAAGCTGCTCAGACAGCTCCCAGCTGTTTGCTCACCCTGCTTAACCAGGAACAATAAAACCCGTAATTGCCAGTTGATGTCTAAACAAGAACTAGGCTCTGGAAGGGAATTCATTAGAAACTGGAACAAAAGCCATCTCCCAAAGGCATTTCAGAGAGGGATGCTTTCTACTCACCTGGACAGACACCTCCATCTTTTGGAGGAACAAGTTACCTGGAGGGCCACCGAGCAAACCTCCTCCTTTGCTGCTCTTTGGGAACTGGATTCTCAACCATTAGAGGCTGATTTTAACCTCTTCTGTGTTGGCTTCTCTGCATTATAGTGGCATCAGCTTTAGTTGTCCCTGGCCTTTTTTCTTCACTGCAGTGATTTGTGCCACGTCCCTTGGAAATGATCTGACAGGACATGGTCATCTCATGATCAGTGGGGGATACAGACCCTGATTCTGGTGAGATTGCACCTGAAATACTGAGCCCAGCTGGGCTCTTCTTTCTTCAGAGAAACTGGAGAGGATCTGCTGAAAGGACATCAGGATGGCCAGGGGCAAAAGCCCATGATCTTCAAGGAGAGGTCAAGGAGCTGAATTTGGCCTCGAGAAGAGGCTAAGGGACAATCTGATGACAGCCTATGACTGCCCTTGGGAGAACTGCAGAGAAACGGATCTAAATTCTTCTTAGTAGCAGGAAGTGTACATGAGGCAACTCGTTGCAGCCTGGGAGGTTCAGGTTGGACACTAGATAAAAACCCCACTAGGAGGGAAGTGCAGCTCCGGAACAGGTCACATAGGTTGGGGTTTCTCCATCCCCAGAGGCTGCCACATCTTGGCTGGGCAAAGCCATCACTGATGCCAATCAGCATTGGTGTCAGCCCTGCCTTGAGCAAAAGGCTGGACTTGATGTCCCTTCCCAGCCACCAGCTCTGTGATTTTGGGACACCAGGACATACAGTCGTTTAGAGTTCTGGATGCTGCTTAGCTACTTTCACAACGGTCGGTTCTTAAATTAGCATAATATTAAAAAAAATCCCCACCACCAACCCTAAATCAAATTGACCTCCCTGAGGGCTCTCTCACTCTAAATCGAACGTTAATGTGATTTGGAAAGAGCAGGAGGGCTTCACAGAGTAATTTGAGGACATTGTTATCAATTAACACGCGCGTCGTGGTGGTGAAACATATGACCTTACACATGCGGAACAGCCGGCGTGACGGCGGCGGGGAGCGAATTAACCTCGTGTTGGAACAGCGCTGGCTTGAGCGCGGCAGATTTATGACTCGCGATACGATCGGAGGGGATTGCTTTTGCTTTAATGATCTCGCTTCCCGTTTAGAAAGGTGACCTTAGGGCCTGCTGGTAACGAAGCAGCGTAATTATACATAGATAGTTATTTAAAGTAACCACAACTATTAAAAAAAAAAAAAAAAAAAGACCATTTTTTCTTCTAGGTGTTTTCCCTACATCATTTTTGCCAGTTATCAGGAATCTGACTTAATGAACTTCTAATTTACATGTTTATAATCCACCTCTGGGGGAGTTACAATAACCTGGCAACACCAGTGCCTCCCCCGAGTGGGATTCAAGTTTGTTGTGGGTTATGTGTGGGAGAAATGTGGTGGTGTTCCTATGCCCTGAGTGAATTATTTTTCTCTGATATTTGAGACACGTCAGCCTCCAAAAAAGACCCGAGTGTACGTTGCACAAACTTAACACGACTCTGTCAGGGTGGAAGGGTATGACATGCCATTGGAAGCACAGATGTCTCCTGGCTGCTATCAGCCCTATGTTCATACAATGGTTTGGGTTGGAAGGGACCTTAAAGATCATTGAGTTCCAACCCCCTGCCCTGGGCAGGAACACCTGCCACTGGACCAGGTTGCTCAAAGCCCCATCCAAACCTGGCCTTGAACACCTCCAGGGCTGGGACATCGACAACTTCTCTGGGCAACCTGTTCCAGTGTCTCACCACCCTCAGAGTGAGGAATTTCTTCCTGATATCTAATCTATATCTACCCTCTTTTAGTCCCTGCTTTTGGGAGCTTCTGCTCTCTGGAGGATTTCCAGCCACATTTAGGTATTAATTATGACAGCAAAGGAAGAGCCTTCATCTTCTTGACATCTCGGTTTTATTGGGAGACTTGCTGTTTGAGCTAAGAGGACGGTGCTCACCTCCATGCCTTGCATTGGCACTTCTCCCAGTCGTGCATCGTGGATGTATCAACGCAGCTGCCACCTCTCTCTGTCCACTGAACGCTCGCACAGCTCGGTGCCACCACCAGCAACTGCCGCTCCGTTCCAATGTTACTGACTCAGTGTAATTATGTGATTTCAGGTTATTCTTCAAACCCAGCTGCTTCCCAGTTTGTCCTGAGTCTTGCTTAACTGCCACCACGCTGGTTGGTGCTGGACGAACATCCGTGTGGATCTTCACGTCTTTTCATTGCCCAGGAGTTGAGCGAGTGAGATTAGTACAGAAATGAGGTTTTGATTTGATCACCTCCGGTTATTGGAAAGCTCAGAGAGTTGTTTCTGACTGTTGACACATTCCTGGGCTCATCTGATGGCAGGGAACGATGTTCGTTAGAGAGGGGACTGATAAATAGGGATATCTGTTGATCGTAATGCCTGCTGTGTTGAATTTGGATGATCCTTAATTCTTTCTCGCTCTTCCCTCTGATAAATATTTTAGAAAGTGTCAGGACCAAGCACAATGTTTTTGCTGGATATTTTACTCAGAAAAAAAAACAACCCTAAGAACAGCTTTTAAAAAATGAAATTAATTCATCCAGTTGTTTCCCTCACAAAGAGAAAAAAATCCAAAGTTGATTTCTTTTTTTCACACTTGAAATGCTTCAGTTTTCATTCAAAGTGTTACTTCTCTCTCAGCTACAATCTCAGTAAAAAAGTCAAAAGGAAAACATCCTCAAAATGAAACATTTTGGTTAACTGAGGACAGGTTTTTGTCCGGGAAGGCCCAGATCCAGCAACAGTAAGCTGTGATCAAAGAGTCTGATCACATAAGGGTTTTAAAGACAGGAATTCAACTGGTCTCAGTCCCTGTTTTGACAGTCTCAAGTAGTTAAAATTCAGTGTTCGGTCACATTTGGACCCCATTGCCTTTTAACACTGACTTAAAAATTGAAATACTTCATAAATAAATGGTTGCAACTTAAGGCATCAATTACTGGCTGGGTAGCTGTAAAGTACCCGAATCCATTGATGCGCTGAGCAATTATGGGCTTCAGTTGGTTAATCATGGGACCTACTGCTGCTTTAGACACACTTGGGTATGTGGGCAAAAAAGGAAAAGGGCTTTGAGAATATCTTTGACCCAGGTTAATAAGCAGCTCTTCCCCCTGGATCATACCTATCCATCCGTCACCGCCCAGGAAGAAAATCAATCCTTTTTATAGCAATGAGCATATTCAATAATGCAAAAGGTCATGGCATTATACACAACGCGGCGGTGTCTTAAGTGAGTGATGGGATACGGCTTTGCCTTTTAAAACCTGCACATTTGTATTTCAATTTGTCGTCAGCAACTAATGCATCTCTTGGAAACCCACCTGCCTCAGCATCTCGTGCTGTCTAGGAAACCTCCGGTGGAAGGAGTCCCTTCCCATTGGAGTCCATTCTGTTAATTCAGGTGGAGAGCAGTCTTGGCCAGGTGGGATTGATTTTCTGGCTTCATGTTTTATGCTTGTAATGGAACAGGAATTAACCTATGGCATAGCAGAAGCTGATTCTCGAGGGACATCTTCTCTGAGAGTATTGGCACCATTTTGGGCGAAAGATAGGTGGCCACAGTTTTTGCAGAGATAAATATATATGGTTTTTTGTGAGGGTTGTAAGGTCTCCAGGTTTTGTGGCAGTGCAGATCACGTTAGTACCAAAGATGACTAGAAGGGACTGTTATTTCCGCTTTGGTTTACATAGGCACATCTGCAGTAGGGTATAACCCAGTTAGCTTAGTTCATGCTGTGGTGGCATTGAACTGAAGGGCACAAGGAGGAATGCTTTTAAACTGAAAGAGGGGAGATTTAGATTAGATTTTATGAAGAAATTCATTACTGTGAGGGTGGTGAGACCCTGGAACAGGTCACCCAGAGAAGCTGTGGCTGCCCCATCCCTGGAGGTGTTCAAGGCCAGGCTGGATGGGGCTTTGAGCAACCTGGTCTAACGGGAGGTGTCCCTGCCCAGGGCAGGGGGGTTGGAACTAGATGGTATTTAAGGTCCCTTCCAACCTGAACCTTATGATTCTATGATTCCATGATTTCTAAGACTCGTCTTACTGAACCCAGCTTACAACATCACTCAATTTGTTAATGTTTTCCCAGTTTGAAGACTTAAAGGGTTCCCATTTTGGAGTGACCAACTAGGGTCTCAACAGAGAGTCCCATAAGCCAAAGAGGGGGACAGGCTTTGACACAGTTGTGGAGCTGAAAGGTTCTGTGCTCAATCCCTGCTCTCTAAGGATTCCCCGTGTGACTCCGGGCAGGTCACTTAGGGCTGTGCTCGGGCTCCGTCAGGCAGGCCCAGAAATCAGCCATCATGGCTAGTGGTGTGTCTGAGCTCACGAAAGGGAATTAGAGCATCTGCTCTCCAGCCTCAAGTCCTCTTGAGATGCATAGATCTAACCCCAGCGTAAGGTTTTCTGGTCCACACACAGGATACTGGGATTTCTCCCTTTCTCTGTGTCTTGCTTCCTCCTACATAAAACAGCTGCAGAACTTTTTCTTTGGACTATTCTCTATCAAAGGGAAGTTCAGTGGGAACATGCCTGTTCTGATGAAATTTCACTCCAAAACACCAGACAGAGCATTTTGAAACTTCCAGTTTGGCAATAAAAGAGAAATGGAAGTCTTGATACAACATTCCCCTTTTATTGCTGTGGGAACATTTGAATGTCCCTGAGTAGGTTTTATTTTTAAAAAAAAAAAAAAAAAGCCAAAACACCTGAGCTTTTTTTTCCGCTTCTGTTGTGGAACAGCAACATTTTTTTCAGGCACATTTATGCAGAAAGGAATAATCTTATCTCTATGCAGATATTCCTTTCTCTTATCCTTTGTTTCTTCTTTACTTAAATGCAGGGTTTTCAGGAGTGCCTTTGAACTGCGTGAACTCAGGTCGGGTAAGTTTTTATTACAGGTACCATATTTGCCCAGAGAGAGGCCACACTTTATGATCGCAGCCTGCAATCTACTGATCGCAGAGGAGATGGGCATAGTTTCAGCGCCCAAATGCTCGAGGGCAAAATCCACAGCCAGTGTGCCAGCACGTGTGGTATGTACAGCACCTTGCTCTCTTTCCAGCAGAGCTTCCAGCTACTGCTGTATTCAAATAATTGTTATTTCCACCAGCAACTTATTCCCCTAAAGAGAACGTGTAGTGGCAGAAGAGCACGTAGATCCACTGGAGAAAATTCTCTCCATGGCTAAAGGACCATTTCCTGATTTCCACCAGGTTGGGACCTGAAGCGTGATTTCCTTTAACCCGTGAGAATCAAGTTAGGCTCAAATTTCCTGAGAAAAGCCTCCTTGTTTAATTTCTTCTGTCCCTTTTTATTGTTTCATATAAAATGTTGCGGGGCTGCATTTGCCACAAGGCTCCCCAGCAGAGGAGTAATTACATTTATTGGAAATGCTTCCTGATCACATATTCATTTACCAGCTGCTAAAGTAAAATGAACTGGGCAAAGTGCCACTGGAGAGTTGGATTCATAAGCTGGAGAAAGCAAATGCAACAACTGCTCAGTGTGCAGTTGCTTTCCCTCTCCAGCAATTCATTATCCTCCTGTTCAGCTGATTTAGGAAGTTAAAAGGCAGTCGGGATGGCAGCATGTGATACTTTTCAACATGAGCACAGCTTTGGGGCCACCGAGTTTACCTTTGACTGCACTATAACTTTATTTCTTAAATGTGATGTAAAAAATAATAACAGTAATGAAACACTTTGTTCTTGTTTCTTGGTTACTCTCGGTCACTCTCACTAGTGTTGAGTTGTCGCTGACGCATTTTCATCCTCCTTCTCCCTCCCATTATGCCAGTATCTGCTTTCTGAACCCCACAACCAGCATAAAAACCAACCAGCTCCAAATCACCATGTGCAGAAAACCCTCATGCCGCATGCAGGTACCACTGATGCCTTCAAAACCATCCAACCACCCAAAGCCCACCAAGGTGCTGTGAAATACTGCTGAGGCCATATGAGTTGTGGTGGCCATCAGGTTTCATTGTACAGGGATGACTTGTGGGACCCACCTCTCTGGTCGGCAAAGGACCTCCACCCAACCACTTGTCTGGGGACATAGATCACACCTTCAAAATGAGCAACCTGAATATCCAACCAACCTTTGCTGCAGTGCAAAGCGGGAAGACGCAACATTAAGAGACCTTTAGATGTCTACATGTGTGCCTGTGTTTCAGCGTGTCAAGCTATGCCAGAGCCATGGCAGAAAAGCATTAAAGAATTATCCTCGCAGAAGAACATACCCTAAACAAGGATTTCACTGGAAGATCTCCTACAAGTCTACTGATGTCTGCTCCATCCCTCCTTGAGCAGTTTAGAGACCTCACATGGACCAGTGCAGGCTCGGGAGCCTAATGGAGGTGAGGAACAAAATGCAAAGCTTATCTGTACATATCCATGAGAAACGCACCAGCACAGGATGCCCAAATCTACCAAGTCCTGCTCAAGCAGACAGCAGAATGGGGTAGATTTCGTTCAGAGCACCGAGGACTGCCAGAGACCCCGTGAAGATGGAAAAAACAGCCAGAATGAGCAAAATAGTACAGGCAGAAACCCTCAGGTGCCCACGAGAAAATGTTTTTCAAGGCATGACCCTTTTGTCTCTGATCGATCAATCTTCATCCTCCAGGGAAGGCCTATAAAATCTGTTGAAACATGAGGCTATCGAGTAAAATATATAAATCTACTAGATGTGAAAAATCTATAGACATCGATTTTATGGCATTTTACTTCCCCCCTCCCTGTATCTCATTCCCCCTGGCTGTGGCAGGCAAGAAATAAATAATTTATTATATTCCTAGTCTCTCCCTCTCAATCTCATCATTTTGTGTCTCACGAAGCTAATAAGCTCGTAGCCTTAGCTGAGGTCTGCAGGTGCTAACTACTTACTTCTTTCAACTCGCCTAAATGTCCAACGCAATTAGGCTCCGAGCGTTTCCCCTCATCTTATATTTAGCTTCAATATTTATGGTTTGCTTTCAGTCTGAAGAAGGAACTGTGTGTTCAGAAGTTTCTCTTATTTTCAGGTACGACGGTTCGTCTAATCAAAGGTACGAGCTCACCGCCCTCTTTGGTCCTGTTGAACCCACGAAGGGAAGGAGCTGGATGGTGAATTTCTGAAGACTAAGGGAGACCTCTCTTATATTAAATTTAAAAGTTGCTTGGTAGTCTTGGGTGCTCTTTTACGATGTGGATTCGTTGCTTTTTATCCAGAGTTGTGGTCAATACCTGCCAGTATGAAGTTTGCTTATTAGACTCATAAAATTCAAACAGAGTGTGACAGTACACATCCTAGACAAGCAGGCACTGGAACTGGGCTGATAAAGGCTTGAATTACTTGAAGAGAGCTTAACATAATTGCTGGTTTTCTCCTGCAAAGAGATTTCTACAAAGCATATAAAAGGAGCACTTAAAAAGAAACGATTTGTGGCACAAGTGGTGCGATAAACATCTGAATATTAATGTGATTCTGGTAAAGAGCAATGTAAATTTGTGTCTTTAAGCATTTGTTTTCCCTAATTTAGTCACGCTGAGATTCATTTGTCTGAATATCAGCGTCTAATGTCATTTGAGGCTTTCCTGTTTGGTCCAATGCTGCCAGCCCAGGAGGGTTTGGGTCTCCTGTCGGTTGTACTCTTGATTACTCTTCGTCACTCCTGTGTGGACATCTCAGATGTCCCAACATTTCTCAGATGTTGTTAGATATCTGTGTTTAGGCAAATGAACTGAGCCCCATGATCAGAACCTGACTCACCTTTTTTCTAAAGTTTGGCTTTTGAATGAGATCGCCAAGAGAAGATTTCTACAGCAATCCCAGATCTTCTTTCCCAGGATAGTGGATGGGGAAAGGAGCTGGATCTCAGCTGGGTCAGGTGGAACCACTGCTGAATAGGACAGAAGGGACATTTCAAACTCCAAGTGGGCGCTGTGTCCTCAAAACCCTTTGTGACCCTCAGGCTGGGTGCTCTCTTCCTGCTGGCATTTTGGACATTGCAGTGATCTGGTTGATGCTTAGGCTTATGGAGATCACAGCAGGAATAAGTTGACTACAATGTCCACTCCATTCCTGTCGCAAAACAGGAATCTTCTTCTGTGTTGTCGTGGATATTTTACCTAGACCAATTAAAATAACTTGAGGGGATTTTAAAAATTTATTCTTCATTTTTCACCTGGTTTGTGGCAATTGTGGTCTATATGGTGCATGTAAATCCAGGACATCGATGACTGTAGCAACTCCAACAGTGAGAGAATCTCTGCTTGTTCTTACAGTTGCTCACTGTATTTTTTAATTTTTTTTTCATATTGACTTATTTTTATATAGATTCCTGTGGTTATCCACATCAGCACTTGGAAGGAACACGTTCATCTTCGTCTTGCTTTGACGGCTGCTTTATTACAAGATGATCTCTAGTTGGACTGCATTTAGCAGAACTCTGTGAGGTAAGGGGAGATCCATGGGTGGCACAGCCACGCGCGTACAGACATATGTGTTGCGTAGGTATGTAAATGTCCAGAGATACATACACGTGAGAGGGTGTATTTGTAAGCATGTGTGGAAGAGGTTGTGTGTGTCCCTATCTCACAGGTCCATCATCTGACATGGCCAACATAACGTTGCTCTTTCTAGCCAAGAAAATGTCTCCAGTCTCATTCACATCTTGGCAGGAGGTGGGCACGTGATTTTATTGGGGGAAGTTAATTCATCTCTGTTTTTTCTGTTGAACTGGAGCCAATCTGAAGTCACGTTTACTTGAAAAACTTCTCTCTTGAAGTCTGGCTATTTTTCCAGCACCCTCTGTTAACCTTTCACTCGTCTATAACTGTTGTAGCTCAGGTCACCTCCTGTTTTCATGCCTCTAAATTAAAAATAAAGGGCTGGATTCTCAGCTAGGGTAAACCAGTGACACGCACTTACAGTGACGAGGCTGCTGGGATTTACACCTGCAGTAAGTGAGAAATCCAGATGAACGGGGTCAACTTTGCAGTGGGCTGTGTCAGATGAAGTCTCTCTGTTGAGAATTTCCCATCAGCACCAAGGTCATTCCAGAGCAGCACCCCCACTTGTCCTTGCTGAGAGCCTGCACACCTAGAGAGGCCTGGCTGTGATGTCTTGTCCCCAGCCAGGGTCTCCTATGGCTTCACCTGGCGTCTTGGAGATTTACAATGCTTTTAGGGATCTTTCTGTCTGCAAGATCAGGTGATGCTCCAGGGGCGGTGGCAGGAAGGTAGGTAGCTGGACAAGGCTTTTCTCACTCCATCCATCCTAGTTATTTGTGCTTCAGCTAGGAAAACCCAACTGTGGCTTTGTGGCTCTGAAACTAACCTCTGTGTTATGAAACTTTGCTCCTTTTGTTATTGAGTCTATTGCCCTATGTTTCCTCCTTCCTTTAGGACCACAGCTAAAACTTGTGTGAGTTTCCCAGAATAACTCCTGTTTTCAGGCCTATCATCTCCTGGAACATTTCCTCTAACTAAAGCCAAGCTCGCTGCCCCCGTGCCAAGCTGAGCTGCTGCAAAGCCAACTGTGAAAGGCTCTTGTGTATGAAGAGGCTCTCTTTTCCCATAGGCTGTGCTTATAACTGGTGTGTGGATGGAAGGACAGGTTGCTGTGCCAAGGCAAGCCCAACTGTATTGTCTGGTTGAGACAATGGTGACAATTACTGTAAGATACATCCTCACACTGCTGCCAGCTCACAAACATGTGTTAGTCTTGCGGTACCTGTGGTTTTTCTAAAGCTTCAGATCTTGAAATTGTGCAAGAATGTAAGTAGATGCAGACTCAGCAGGCCAAGGCCACTGAAGCCTTCTCTCCTCCTGTGATTTCTGTTTGGGACAGCTGATGAGGCGAGAATTGGTCCCACTGTTGCCCAGTCATAGAATCATAGAATCATAGATCATCAAGTTCCAACACCTCTGGCACAGGCAGGAACACCTCCCACTAGACCAGTCCTCCCATTCAAACCAGGCTGCAGCTGCCTCAAGTGACTTGACGTAAAATGGTGACCCAAAAGTGAGGCCCAACAGTAGCAATAAGAAATAGCTAAAGAAATAACTTCACAGAGGAGAAGCCATGACTGAGCTGGACTGGCCACAGTGACAGGCTAGACTAAGAATCTCAGTATGAAATAGGAAAACAGTTGAATGAACGGCCCCACTCAGCAGATCCCAGAGGAACTGGGCAGCATTAACCCCATTGCCAGTCCCATCAGGCATGAGGGTGCTTGGCGACATCTTTGGAGTGACTGTGAGAAAGTCTTGTATTCCGAGGGAGAAGCATTTTTGCATTCTGTGTTTTGAGAAAAGAGTGAATCACTGATTGAACTCCTCCTGCTCCAGATGTTCTCCACATCACACAAAGTGATGCAAACTGCCAGTTACAACACCAGCCATCAGCTGGGACTGATGTACCTTACAAGCCACAGAAAGAATGTTTAGTTTCGTAATTTGTTGGTATTTCCTTGGATAATAACTGTTTTAGGTTCTCTGTCTGTTGACTCATGGAAGGTACCTCTGGAGGTCACCTGTTCCAACCTCCCCTCCTCAAGCAGGGCCACCTGGAGCTGGTTGCCCAGGACGGTGTCCTCCTTAAACAGGTTTAATTGTCTTTTGAACTACAACTGTTGCCTCTAGAACTTGGATGAATCCTTCAAAAATAGTGATGAAACCTATTTATCTTTCCAAAGGGAGGTTTGCCAAGGGCGCTATTGCGTTATCTTTCACATGGGGTATTTGCTTTGTTTTGATTTAAGTTATATCCATTATCATTTTAAAAGACTGCAAATTGGCTGCAGGAAACAAAGTAGACAGTCATGTTGTGATGAAGTGTCTTCCATTTGGGAGAAATTGTATTCAGTCTCAAGCATCCCTCTCATCTATTAAGTATTGATTTGAGGGGAGAACATTTAACAAAGCTGCCAACTGGTTCTGATCTCTTTGACCAGCGTAAATCCAGCGCGGCTCCTTAGGAATCAATGAACTCACATTGATTCAGAAATGCTGCAATTAAATGAGCTAATGAATGAGGACGCGGTGGAGAAAGCTAAATGAGAGTGATCTGGGAAGCTGGCAAAAGAGGTGGACTCAGCTTCTTCACATTTCTTGGGTGGACCGTGAGGGTGCTTGGGCACATATTTGCGCGGGTGTGTTTGCTTGTTTCTTACTAAAGCTGGTATGTGGTTGGCCGTATGCGTGAGAAGCATGTGCAAGTGTGTGTACCGTGGGTGTGAACCCAGGAGGGTATTAAAAGGAAACAGTGAACAGAGCTGATCTGGAAAAACTTTCCATCGTGGTAAACGAAATGGTTCTTCTAGACCGCAAAATAAAAGATCCAGGGGTTGAGCTCAAGGGCTAGAGGCTGGATTGTCCTCGCTTCTTAACTACTTGCTCGCTCTTGGGCTGTGCTTTGGACACCTCCAGCTATGCCTTCCCAAGACGAAGGCGTGATTTGGGGAACGGTTCACTACAGTGAGTGTTTCCCACAATAGTCTCTCTCTCCCTGCGCTGCCTTCCAGTGCTACTCGAGCAGACTTAGACCCTCCAACATCCTTTCGTGTCCTTGCGTCCCACCCCAGGGCATGCACCTCAATCCCTCACCATCAAAGTCATGCAGACTTCACTCTGCTGGGCTGCAGCACAGCCCCCTGCTTTACTTGATATGAACTGAGCTGAAGAAACAAACAAAAATAATAATAACCATATTTTTGGGCCACAGGAATCTCAAGACCACTTCCTCTGTAGTGTGGATACAGATCAAGAGAGAGCCAGCCCTGAGGAAAACAAAATTGATTGCCTATAAAGCATTGCTTATTGATCTTGAACTGTGCCCAGGAACCATCTGGCCTCACTCAAATCTCTGCCAGGGGCACTTGTACCCATCGATGGTCCAACAACTTTCAGTGCTCAGAAACTTTCCCTGGTGTTGTTTAACTCACTAGTGTGGGTATAGCTCTAGAAGTCTTTATTGATGATCTCGACAAGGACATAGGGTGTATCATCAGCAAGTTTGCAGATGACACCAAGTTAAGCAGGAGTGTTGATTCCCAGGAGGATAGGGAAGCTCTACAGAGAGACCTAGATAGATTGGATCATTGGGCCAACATCAATGGTATGAGTTTCAACAAGGGCAAGTGCCAGGTTCTGCACTTGGGCCACAATAACCCCAAGCAGCGCTACAGGCTTGGGGAAGTGTGGCTGGAAAGCTGCCTGGAAGAAAGAGACGTGGGGGTTCTAATTGACAAGCAGCTGAATATGAGCCGGCAGTGTGCCCAGGTGGCCAGGAAAGCCAACGGCATCCTGGCTTGTATTAGAAATAGCGTGACCAGCAGAAGTAGGGAGGTGATTGTGCCCCTGTACTCAGCACTGGTGAGGCCACACCTCGAGTATTGTGTCCAGTTTTGGGCACCTCAATCCAAGAGAGATATGGAGGTGCTGGAGCGAGTGCAGAGGAGGGCAACGAAGCTGGTGAAGGGCCTGGAAAACAAATCCTATGAAGAGCGGTTGAAGGAGCTGGGACTGTTTAGTCTGAGGAAGAGGAGGCTGAGGGGAGACCTCATCACTCTCTACAACTACTTGAAAGGACACTGTAGAGAGGTTGGTGCTGGTCTCTTCGCACAGGTAATTAATGACAGAACGAGAGGGAATGGCTTCAGGCTCCAACAGGGTGGGTTTAGACTGAACATTAGGAAAGAATTTTTCACAGAAAGAGTGGTCGGGCATTGGAATAGGCTGCCCAGGGAGGTGGTTGAGTCACCATCCCTGGATGTGTTTAAGAGCTGTTTAGATGTGGTGTTGGGGGATATGGTATAGGGGAGAACTTTGTAGAGTAGGGTAGATGGTTGGACTTGATGATCCCAAGGGTCTCTTCCAACCTAGACGATTCTATGATTCTAAGTCTACTCAGAGGTGACTAAAAGACCATATCCAAACAGCTGATAAGCCCTTGACTTTGGGGGGTATCTCTCATCACGTAAAACTGGCTAACCTGGCAGTAAACAATTTCCTTCAGATCGCTGAGCTCTGTAGATTTATACGATAAGGATGGGTGAAGTACTCCCAGTTTTATGAAACTACTTTTTCAGTGATACTGCTTGTGACAGCTGAAGCAAAAAATAGTTGGTGTTTGAAACCTCTGAAAGATGTCTGTCTTTTTGTTCTCCTACTACATGTCCCTGGAGAAGCACATTGTACATCCTGAGGATTCACAAGGTTAGAGTGGTCAATGAACAGGTATTTAAGGAATGGGGAAGACAAGGAAAGGTCCTGTGAATGAGGCTGGATTAGATAAAGGGCAGGTTTTGAGATCTGGTGGGACTAAGCATGTCAGAGCACTGTCTGACCTATTGCCATGTAGAAGAAATGGACTTGTTCAGTGTTGGGGGAAAGAGCTGAGAGCATATTATTGTCTTCAAGAAGGTAATAGGGAACTATAAGTGAAGGGAATAAACTTTTCCATATCCAAAGTGAAAAGGATAGAAATAGGTTTATGCTACAACAGGGGAGTTTTAGTTAAATGTTAGGAAAAGCTTCCTGATGGTGAGGGTAGTTCAAAACGTGAAGGGATTTTGGGGAAGGGCTTCCATCCCTGGAGGAAGAAGGTTACAAGCACATTATGAGATATATTAAACATTATCAGGACAAAGCCTTGGAGCAGAAGGTGGACAAGTGGCTTCTTGATGTCCTTTCCCATCATGTTTCAGTCTCCAGTGCTCAGGGCAATGAGTACATCTGTGTCTGAGCATCACCGAGTCTTGCACCCGTCCTTCCCTCTAACACCAAAGACAGATAAAAACAACCCGGGGGAAGGAAAGTCATTAGGAAAGAGTGATCAAAGCAGTGGCAGAGCCAGCACCACCTCCCTCTTGCTCTCCGGAGTGTCCTTCTGCCAGGAGGTACTTGTTGGCTTGAGGCACAAGATGGCTTTGAGGAAGGAGCTGCTCAAGTCAGACACTGTGATCCACATCTCAGCCCTTTGCTCAGAGCATGGGAGACCAGCAGAGAGAAAATCTGGTGTAATCAGCTGGTCCTTGGCTTCTGGGGTTGAATTTTCCTCCTTGCTTTGTGCTATGAATTTGGGACAGAGCTCTGATAGAGCCTCCCTTAACCAAAAAGTGTTCTGTGTGTTGTCCAGTGGGGACAAAGCCTCCTGCTGCTTGCAGCTGGGCAAAGCCATTGCTCTCCTGATACCAGCACTCTTCATGCAGTCACTTCTTCATGGAGGAAGCAGGGAGAGGAGCAGAGAGAAATCCTATTTCTAAGAGGTGTGCAAAAGGTGGTGAACTTTAAAAAAAAGGTCAGGAGACCTGGGATTAATTTCTTGCCCTGCTGTAGACTTCCTGAGTTTCCCCTACAAGTTGTTTAGCCTTTTCTTGCCTTGGCTTCCCACTCTTAGGAATGGTTTAGTGGACTCGTAGGAATGGTTTAGTGATGGTTTTTTATCAGAGTTAGGTTGATAGTTGGACTAGATGATCTTAAAGGTCCCTTCCAACCTAGACAATTCTATGATTCTATGACTCATAAGGAGTAGTAAGGATGGAGTTATCAAAGGAGCTCAACACAAGGACATAAGGATACTACACTCTAGGCCAGTGACATTGTGAACAGCCTCATACTGTTCCAGAAGAACATGCATGAAGTCTCATGCACCATCCAGAAGAAAGTTTGTGTCTAGCGCTGAATATTGTTTGAGACTTGGAGAAAAGAGCTGAATAAACACCTTTCTATCTATGATGCCTTTTCTTAATCTTACCCAGCTGCACAAAACTTCTGGGTTTCTCACAGCTTCTGGTCTGCTGCTCACATTTTCTTTAGTCACGTTCTTTGCTCCATCATTAGCAGTGGGCAGAGAAGACCTGATGAATAAGGATGACCGCAGAGGGCTTCAGAGCACTCTTTTTGTTTAGTTTGGTTTAAGTAGACCGTCAACGAGGCACTGAGCTGTTCTTAAGCTAGGACCTGCCTTTATGCTTTATTTGTCTGAGTTTGGCCTCTTTCTTCATCAGAAATTATGTCGGATAGAGTATGAAGACTTTAGTCACTTGCCTGAGATCTCTGGCCATGCCCTAGGAGTGACTGGGATGAACGGAGTCACAGGACAGCTGGGCTGGGAGGGATCTCTGGAGATCTCTGGTCAACCCCCCTGCTGAAACCACAATCAAGAAGAGCAGGCTGTGCATCGTAGGCTTTGAATATCTCCAAGGATGGAAACTCCACAACCTCTCTGGGCAGCCTGCTCCAGGGTTTGACCACGCTTACAGTGAAAAGGTTTTTTCTCATGTTTAAGTGGAATTTCCCATATTTTGGCTTGTGCCTATTGCCTCTTGTCCTGTCAATGGGCACCACCAGAAAGAGTCTGGCTCTGTTTTCTTTCCTCCCCCACATCAGGTATTTGTACACGTTAACAAGATCCCCCCGAGCTTTCTCTTATTGATGCTAGACAACCACAGCATTCTCAGCAGAGCATTAATCTTACCTAACGTGAAAATTAAACTTCAAGTCTAAACCAGTCACCATGGACTCCTTTTACAGGAGAGAAACAGACACCAGTGGCACATACTTCAGCTCCTTTATCCTGCAAAGCTCAGGTGTGATTCAGTTGCCCATACATAGCTGCCAAATAACATCTGAGATGGTATCTAAGACATTTCCATGGGACTGGCAGGTGTGACACGGGATTTACAAGAGACCAAAGTCCTTCTGAAAAGGCAGCTGGAGGCCAGGAGGAATATCTTGGAGGTCCAAAATGGGTTTACATCTTTGTGAAAGCAACAGACTCCACTTTCAAGGTGGTAGCCACCTGGCAGATTCAGACAGCTTCATTTGGATGCGCACAGAAGGTGTCAGCACATGGGCTGAAGGCAGGATTTAGCTGCTCAGTATTTGCAGTTGGAGCTGTTTGAGAGCGATTCTCTCAGGCTGCCTACTCTTCTTCATCCAGAAGGGAAGGAAATCCTAGGGAAGAGAGTGGCAGGTCATGATGAAGCTGGGGTTAAAGCTGACCTCTGAATCCGATCCTGGATATCAGGAGGGTTGTGCAAGTGTATGAAGACAGCAGCAACAGAGACAGGGAAAATGAAAATACTGGTTATGAAAATGGAATTTCTGCGTGGGAAAAATATCCCTATGTCGTTGGGGAGAACAAGAGCTTCCAGATAGAATCCTCACCTCATCCATCATGACATCTGTTTCTCATCCCCAAGCCTGTCTGTTAGGGACGTGGCCCTCAGCAGCCCCTTGGGGAGGTTTGCAGGCAGCTAAAAACCAAAGCAGCCTATAAACTAGCTTAAACTATGCCAGGGGCTCCACCAGCCCCATGCAACTTTTGGTAACGGGGGCGCAAATTTACACTTTAACACCGCAGAGCTGAGCTGGAGAATAATGGGTCCTGAGGTGACAGAAATGTCGTCAGCAAACAGAAGGCAATGGATTGCCCTTGTATTTTCGCTATTGGATATGTCTGTACAAACTGAATATAAAAGGTACCAGGATGCTGGTACTTTCCCTTCTCTTTGCTCTGCAGTGGCAGGGGAGAACTGGGCTAGTTTTTATTTGACCAAAGTAAATGTGTTTCTTGTTTTCCTTCTGCGTTCCTAACAAGTGAGGAGCAAATATCCATGTCAGACAGGATAAACCTGCTTCTTCCCTCCCTGTGAAATGTAGTGACTCGTAATTCAAAGTCCTTATGAAAAGGCAAATACAACCGTGAAATTGGATATTAGGAGAAAGCAAATTTAACCTTGTTTGTGGGTGGTGGAACAGACCCCTCTGTATTAGCAAGCATGATGCAAAGCACTGTAAATATTTTAAATATTTAAAAAAATAATTAATTATATTTATTTTAAATATATTAAAAAAAAACAAAATAAGATTTCTCTTGCTGGAGGTGTAGAGAGGATGGAGTAAAAGCAGGTGCCTTCCCTTGAAGGAGTGTTGAACGAAGCCACATGTGTTCACTGAACACTGCTGGTTTCTTCCTCTTGTAACATCATCCCCAGCTGGGGATCCTGAAAGGAGCAGAATTGTGATGGGAGGGTATCGACCCCAGTGTTAACAGCACTCATCGCCATGTTTCACTCTCATCAGGACCTTTCTACAGTCGTGATCAACACCAAGAGTTTCAAACAGGGGAAACTGAGGCACAGATTAGAAACCACAGTCACAGGTTTAGGCAGCAGTGGAGGTAGAAAGAGAATTAACAGCTTTGTTGCTCTGGTCCTTGAGCCACCTCATAGTAGACCAAATCTCTCCAGTCTGCCTTTACTCTCCTTTACCCATGGTGATGGCATTGCCGACACCCTGAGAAACGTGGGCAGCAAAAAAAGAAGTGGTTTGAGTCACATTTGAGTTCAGGATGCTACTTTTGTGCCCCCAATTCCTCTACCCTGCTGCTGCACCCCAAACTATGAGCCTTGAGTCCTTCTCATGACTCTTTCCTTCCATTCCCCGTCCAGCGTCTCTGAGATTGTGACATCTTACTGGGAGCTGAGGGCAGTGGAGCAGGACACTGAGTTCCCGTTGCCTGTGTTTAATGGAGCTGGGATCTCGAGGGTGGACGATCTCCCTCTTCAGAGGCCTGGGATGAGGCTTAGCTGTAGCAAAGCAAGTTCTCTCCCTGTGTTTCACCCTTCAAGGTACAAGACATCCTTGACATGCCACATGGCCTGATTTTTTCCTTGCACTGCCAGCGGCTTTCAGCTCTGGCAGACCTGTCAGCGTCTCTTTTTATTGTGCCTGTCAGTGCCAAATGATGTTTTTTTGTTTTTAATCCAGGGAAATGTTTAAGCCTGGGCGATCTCTGGAGGGGAGACGCTCTAATTAGCTGCTGTGCGTGGTAAGGAGGAAGATAGCGGTTTGTTACCTCTCAGAAGAGCAAATTTGAGCTGCCCATCAGCCAGGCACGGCTCTCCTCCTGCCTGCCAGAGGATGGTTTCTGTTCAGAGATGCTAAGGAGCACCCCAGCAGAGTGTTGCTGTCCGGACAGCTGCTGACTGGCCCTGCATGGGCTGAAACCTAAGCCAGGGAGACAAATATCCACCTTTCTGGGCAAGGTGTGTGGTTGTGTTGGGTTAGAGGGAATCAATGGTCAGGAGTGCCTGGACACAGCTTTGATGTGTGGGTTTTTTTTTTGGTAAAGCAGGTGGGTCATTCCTGAGTTAGGCTTAACTTTTATTGCTAAAAAATACATTCTTATGCTGTTTTGGGGAGGAGAAAGAGCCGAGATAACTTCTGACTTTGTATTTCTCAATAACAAAACTACTGTCCCCTCTGGAGAGAAAACCCCCAGTGTTTCTTTTTGATTAGGCTTTCATTGCTAACCTAGGCAGGCTTCTTGGTGTTAACCTCGCACTTAAGTGTCTCATTAAAGAATCGTCTTGGAATACTAAATACTTCCTGGTACCAAAAATCCCTGCTGAATGAAAGTGCAGGATTTACCAATATGTTGCATGTTAGAGACTAAACCATACAGCACCACCTCTGCTTCAGGAATATGTCAGGAAAATGACATTTTGAATGTTTTTTCAGTGGGACGTTTGGAGCTTGACTACAAACAATGCAAAAAGGAGGAATATTTTTTGGGGGAAAAAATGGTCAAACAGCTCAAGCTTAGATGCCTTCTTCGTGGGCAGGTAGGTGAAGGCAGATAAGATGACTCGTGATCCTCCCCAGAAGCACAAGGTGAAGACCTCTATAAGAAGAGAACCTTATGACTGGTGGCTTTGCATTGGTGTAAGCGGGAGGCAGAAGGTCCTTTCCCAGTGCCTTTTAATGTCTGTACAAATCTCTTTGGAAGGACTTGGCTGTACTGGTGCGGGACATCGGTGTGAGCAGGTACACGCACACACAAGGAGCAGGGGAGGAGCTCTGTATGCTTCTGCAGCCATGATGGAGCTGAGTTAATTCCCCGTGCTTCGTTGCCCCCACCCTTGGATCATTTTGCTCTTCTGGGTCTGCATTCCCTACAGTAAAACGGTAGCAGTATTTTTTAGTGTCTGATTTGTTTCCCCAAGAACGTCTGCCCTGTCTATGAACTGGTGGGGCAGGACTAATTCTGGCTATTCTGGCAGGGATACGTGTACGGGCGTTGGTCCCTTGAGCAAATCCGTGGGATAGAGCTGCACAGCAAGTCCCGTAGGTGCCTCTCTGGGAATCTACTCTTACAACACCGGTTACACAGAATTTAGCAGGATCTAAATGCTGTTTTCTTGTGTGCCATTAGGTGGTGATGGAGGAAGCAGAACGGACACAATCTGAAGAGTTTCAAGCCAGAAAAATCAGAAAATGCCTTAAACTTCTCACAAAGGAAATACTCTTTTGTTGGTTGCTCAAATAAATTTAAAACGGATAGGGGAGGGTGATGCTGCGTGTGTGTGAAGGAGGCAGAGCTGGGGACGGGGGAGTAGACCAGTCACTTGAATCGGGCAGCGAACATTTGATGGAGAAGACACAAAACTCAGGGTTTTGGTAGGGGAATTACCAGGGGGGGAGAGGAAGAAGAGCAAAGAGATGAAGCTCTGCAGATTTTCTCCCCAGCGCTGCTGACAAAGGCAGGGAATGAAGGTGGGAAGGGGCGGGAGGCACTGCCAGAGCAAGATGAAAGGAGGTGTGTGAACCAAACACATCCACGGTGGCTTGATCTTGGGAACGAATCCTTCCTTGACTGAAGTCTCTTAAGGGCTGATTTGTGAAAACTCAAAGTTTGATAGAAATGGGAAGGGAAAAAAAAATTAAATTGGAATAAGCAACCAACCACATGCAAAAATCTCAGCGCTGCTTTGCTCTCCGTGTCTTTAATTGACTGTGGTGGGCTGGATTGGAAAATGATAAGTTGTGTCTTCACCGGCCTCGTGGTGTCACATCACCAGCCAAGGAGACCTGTTGGGTACTGTGCACACCCTGTGGGAACTACGTCTTGCTGTGTAACATTTATTATAGAATCATAGAATGGTTTGGGTTGGAAGGGACCTTTAAAGGTCATCTAGTCCAACCCCCTCTGCAATGAGCAGGGACATCTTCAACTGGATAGGGTTGCTCAGAGCCCCATCCAACCTGATCTTGAATATTTCCAGGGATGGGGCACCTACCACCTCTCTGGGCAACCTGTTCCAGCATTTCACCACCCTCATTTTCTTCCTTATATCTAGCCTGAATCTCCCCTCTTTTAGTTTAAAGCCATTACCCCTTGTCCTATCACTACAGGCCCCATTAAATAGTCCGTTCTCATCTTTCTCATAAGCCCCGTTTAAGTATTGAAAGGCTAATGTCCTCCTCAGTGCCAGTAGTGAGGGACTAGACCTGATCACCCTCCTTTTTTTGTCACTAATCCCATTCCAATGCAGCAGTTAACGTTTTCGTTGCTTTTCACTTCTTTTATTTTTTTCCATATCTGCCCCGTATATCAAACAGGTTTAGTTTCCGCTGTCTTGCTCAATGAAGTACATGGAGGGGGGATGAAAAGAGTTACAGGAGGAAAAGAGTAAAAGGATTAGGAGCTCCAAATCTATGGCATTTGGTATCCATTCCTGCAAAACCTCGGCCTCAAATAGCGCTTTCCGAGCTAAGCCGGTGATGGATGGGATCAGCAGTGGGATCAAGCCAGTGTTACGCCAGTGCAGGAACTCTTTGCCTCCAAGAAGAAGCCTCTAAGGAAAGCCAACACCGGGACTGGGGGGTAAGAAACTGCTGCAACCAGTTTTGCTGCAGCATGTCCTGCATCTTTACAGACTTCAACAATGAAAAATTGAATTAAAGCCTGAAAAGTTCAAATGCTTTAATATTAAAAAATTCTGGTCCTTTGGAGGAGAATTTCCTTCTGGATATTTCCCTGGGTGCTCTTCTCAGCACCCAGAAGGAAATACCGTGTATCTTGTGTGTCTTGGGTGCCAACATGCTGCTTTTCTTTCCCTTTCTTCCCCTGCTCAGAGCTTTTTTTGGGGCGAGGGAATAACAGCCCTTCTTGCCTGGAGGAGCCTGTCTGGTTTCAAGCCTGCGCTGCGGTCTTTGAAGCTGCTCTGTGTAAAAGTGAAGTGCCCTTAGAGCTAGATGATGATACTTGAATCCTGAGACCAAACTCAGCCGGTGAGTGGGGCAGGGGAGAACTGCAAGGAGTAAAAGATGTTGCCTGAGGATGAGGTGTTGAAAACAACAGCGACGGAGTCTGGACACCAAGACTGGAGAAGCTGCTGATTTTGGCTGGCCTGAACCCAGGAATTACCCATGTTTCATGTAGCCTGGTTCTCTCACAGCATTGTATAATTGCAAGGTCTCTTGTATCAGACCTGGCCCTTGGTTTTCAGAGACATGGACATTTCTTCTTGGACCAGGCTGGGTCTTTCTCCCTTAGAATTAAAAAAGCCGTTTGGAGAGCAGCAGGAGCAACAGAGGTTCCACCAAATCGCACCAGGCGCTCAGGAGACCTCACGTCCATTGCTATTTCATTTTTATTACATTTTTGACACAGTTTTCTTGAATCAGCCCAAAGAAAGGGCAGATGCAAGCCATCAAGAGACCTACCATAGATGGAGTCAGAAGTGCGCTGGTATGTGTGTGAGCGTGCGTATTTGTGTGCACTGCGGCCTTGGAGAGGCTGGAATAAAAACTTGTCTCAGCAGGGATTTAGCAGTGCCTGTATTAGCCAACCTTGAAGGTGACACCAAGCTGTGGCCATCACCCCATTTTCCTGATTACGTCTAGAAGTCTTCATGGGTCAGTGGGTGGAAATGGGGCTGCCGGCACATGTCAGTGATAAATACCGTCCTTGTGCTGCTCTGGTGGCAGGAGAAAGCCCAGGCTTTACTGGTTGCCACCGGGTTAATTGGGATTTTTTCACATCTTGAATACTGGGACCAGTTTATAGTGCTTCTCCCCAGAGAAAGGACATAAGTCAGGTGCGGCACCGCTGGGTTAAGTATGTTCACTATTCACCACTAGCTTTGGTTTTTTTTTTTTTCTGTTTTGTAGGCAATCTCTGCAGCGTGAAACAGAATTGACCTGGTTTCTCTTGAAAGGCATAAACTAGGAATGCAAGCTACCTGGAGTCATTAAAAAGCCAATTTTAGGTTGTTATAGCATGAAAGACACTGCTCTAGCCCAGTTTGCATCCTGGTGTAGATGCTCTTCATGACCAGGAACAAAGCTGCTTCACCTAAGGGTAGGTTGTTTAAAGAAAAGTAAATGCTCAGATACTCTAGAGATGACACCCACATAAATATTTGGATAGGCAGAAGCCTCCCGTGGCAAGGAAACTATGCGAAGAATGCTGAATACTCAGCAAAGGATATAAATGGGTGGTGCAGCAGTTCACCAGGTTACTCCTGATGTAAACACGGAAATGTGTTTATAACTCAGCAACCACGAAAAGATTCTCAATATTTCAGAAAAGTTTGATCCCAACGCTTTGGTGTCTCTTCCATGAGCCGAGGGCAGGTCTGGTACAGTGGAGGTACCGGAGCAACATCTGGACTGTATGAAGCGGGTCACTGCTTTTCACCTTCTTACTTCTGCTTAAATCGTATTTTGCTAACCCCTAACCCGAGCGTATTGGTTTAGTAGTCGTCCATCTTCATCTGCAGCTGTCAGAAAGGAAGAATCTGCCGTTTCACTAAGCCCAGCTCCATTCCCCTTAGGTGTTTCTGATTTCCCCATTGAATTTGTCCAGATTTAGTTTCCACTCTTTAATGTTTGTCCTGTTAATGAGCCCACCAGTACCCGGGGTTACCTCCCCATCAGGCATTTACAAACCTTGGTGAAGTCTCCTTTAACTTCTCCTTCTGTTAACTGAAGAGATTCAGTTCTTAAGTATTGTAAAGAATTTTCTCACGTCTATGAATCATCCTTGTGGTTATCTTCTGTGTCTTCTCTTTTTTTTTTTTTTTTTCCCAGCCGTCTTTTAAAAATAGCTGCATCACTGTCCTCTGGCTTCGAATTGTGACCTTTGGGCCACATAAATGACTTCTTAGAGAGATCAATGTTTCCATTTACATCTGCTTGTCGTGTTTTTCCCTCTTTCAAGCAAAACAGAAAGTGGCCAAGACTGCCAATATGTCTCTGTGATTACTGATGTCATCCTGACTGAGGTGGGACCTCTTAAACGTCCAGACTGTGACACACTGATTAGACAAGCTGAAATGGTCTGGAGGTGCTGGGGAGCTGAAACAAACTCGTCTTCCCTCTGTATCAGCTGGGATACAGCTCCCGGGATGCACGTTCATCTCTGCTGGGCTAATCCATTCCTGGGAGAGTTGGTCTTGACTTTCCTGGGGCCTGCACTGAGTTTCATCCCCAAGTGTGACTGATGACAAATGGCAGCATTTTCACTGAGGAGGAAACTCACAAGCTCCCTTTGGTCTTTCTGTTGCTCTCTTGAGCAAAACCAGCCCCAAAAAAGAAAACTAGTGGTTTCATAGATCTGAAGTACATTGAAAATGTCCAGTTATTTGTAGTCTAAATGAAGAACAGAGCCATGGTCTGCAAAAACCCATCTGATGGGTACTGTGAGATCAAAGCAATTTATTAATGGTGCATGTGAAGGAAGGGAATCATACCAAACTCCAGCCTGAATAGGAACTGGATCTGCCCGGCTGGTTAGTGTGTGTTTGGCCTTGCTCCCTTCACATCCTCAGTCGTCACTTCTGTGCAGCCTGTGAGGGGGGAAAAACGGAGAATGAGCTGTCTAAAACCTCATGTTGATTGACCATAACTTATAGCTTATGTCCAGAGTCTCATGGCTTGGAGGCATTTGTTGCTGGTAGAGAAAAAGCAATTGTCCTCAGCATTTTTGGGGTTGGAAATGATTTAACCTGTCAGACTTTGCTGGAAACTGGGTAGGCTTGTGCTGAGGAGGGCTTGCCTGGCTTCGTAGCCCTGGAGTGAAGCCTGGATTTAGGCTTTTGTGATAGGGAATGTCAGGGAAAGGCAAACAACTGATGAACAGCTCTCTGCAGGGCTCTGCTAATGATATTAAATGGCCGTGGCCAAGAGATAAATCTTCATTTCTTTGCTATCTGGAAAACCCTGCAACCTACATTACAAACAGGAGCAGCACAAAGGCTTGGTGCCAGGTTTCTTCACTGGGATGGAAGGACGCACTGGTGTAGAGCCAGAGCCAGAAATTTTATTTGTTGTCTCCTCAGTACATCTCTGCCCTGTGGTTTTGGACAGTATCCTTTGTACCCACACTGTGCAGAGAACTTTAAAAAAGGGGCAGGATTGTGGCGGTTGTTGGATGACAGCAATATGTTCTCCTACTTCAGCCATAGCTTTGGCCTCTGACCACCTGCATCTTCTGGGCATGTTTCCCTCTGGGCTGTGCTCTGTACAGAAGTAAATCCCTAAGAACCACAACTCGTTAACCTGGGATATCACTAGTTATCCTCATATTAAACTGCGTTTCCCAGGGATTAGAGGTGGCCCGAGAGGACCAGTGGTGCCTCTTCTGACTTGTCCACTAGTACCTAGGAAATGTTGTGGCTTGGATCCCAGCCACAGGGCTACATGGTGGTATGGAGAGAGATGCTCAGTGTTTCTCCAGCCCTTTCTTTGCAGGATTCCTGGCTCGGTGCAAGTATCTTGGCAAAACTTTTGGTGGATTTTGGGTCACAGGTTCGCCGGATTTTTGCCATGTACAAGCCAAAGCCAGGCTGCTTCCACTGTGGGGCGAGGAAGGAGGGAAGCAGGCTGTGGCATGATGCTGCCTGCTCCTTCGGCTCCCATAGCCAGACCTCACTCCGGCATTAGGAAATATCCCTCTTGAAATGCTCAGGAGGAAAACTTGAGTGCTGTTGAGGTTTCCCCAGCTGGAAGGAGAGATGGTGAGGAGGGTTTACCCTGACTCCAGGACTCAGGATGTGTTGATTCACATCCCAGCAGTACCACAGTTTTTGGAAGCAGTGTGTATCTCTTCCAACTAAAGTCAAGGAGGGAGCCTACAGGAGAGCCGGAGAGGGACTCTTTGTCAGGAAATGTAGTGACAGGACAAGGGGTAATGGTTTTAAATTGGAACTGGGGAGATTTAGATTAGATATTAGGAGGAAATTCTTTACTGTGAGGGTGGTGAAGTACTGAAACAGATTGCCCAGGGAATCTGTGGATGCCCCATCCCTGGAAATGTTTAAGGCCAGGCTGGATGGGGCTTTGAGCAACCTGCTCTAGTGGAGGTGTCCCTGCCCATGGCAGGGGGGTTGGAACTCAATGATCTTTAAGGTCCCTTCCAACTCTAACCATTCTATGATTCTAAATAAGTGCCACAGACAGCTGAAAGCCCTGATGCTGAACCCAGCTCTTGCACTTGTAGGCTGTGGGACCAAACCAGGGGCATCCTTCCAGGGGGCTGCTGGAGAGGTGTTGTTTCTGAACCGAGGGCACAGACAGAAACCCACAGCAGACGGGTTTCTCTGAGGTTTCTATAAATCTTAGGAGCAACAAGACAAGCGGGAGCTTTGTCAGCACAGTCAACATTGCAAACTGCTTCATATCTCGGGCAGCATCAGTTCCGATGAGCTGCCTTTTTCTTTTTAAGTGGGCTATTTCTTTCCTCCCTGCCCTCCCAGTCTTCAAAGTTACAGTCTCTTTTCTCGATCGCAAGAGGATATCTGCTTTCTGTTTTAAAGTTGTGGTCAGAAAACACGGCTGGAAGAAATGGCTTGAAGACTGCTCTGAAATAATGTGGTTATGTCAGCTGACGGCTGTGCTTGGGTTTTGGTTATGTCTTTACCTCTGCCGTTCACCCTCCTCAGAGCATTGACTCCTCACAGCTGGGCAGCCTCCATGGCCGGGGAGCTGCCCGTTGTGCAGCACTAACAGCTGACCCACCAGGAAGGTCAACAAGGCGTTTGGGGACATATTGCTTACCTCAGAGGGAGAAACAAAAACATTGAGATAAACAGATAAGTGAGGGGGTGTTTCAAGCTTTTATTGCAGTCACGCACGTGTACTCATAAGCCACGATCCTGAAACACGTAACGTATCCTCGCAGTGGGCTTGCTCAGTGCTTTCAGCGAGGCAACACACACACACATATCAACCTGTTGGAACGGGTCCAGTGGAGGGCCATGAAAATGATCAGGGGGCTGGAGCACCTCTCCTATGAAGACAGGCTGAGAGAGTTGGGATTGTTCAGCCTGGAGAAGGGAAGGCTCTGAGGAGGCCTTATAATGGCTTTCCAGTACCCAAAGGGGCTACAGGAGAGATGGGGAAGGACTCTTTATGAGGGAGTGGAGCAATAGGATGAGGGGTAATGGTTTTAAACTGAAAGAGGGGAGATTTAGATTAGATACTAGGAAGAAATTCTTTCCCATGAGGGTGGTGAGACACTGGTTGCCCGGAGAAGCCGTGGATGCCCCATCCCTGGAGGTGTTTAAGTCCAGGCTGGATGGGGCTTTGAGCAACCTGCTCTGGTGGGAGGTGTCCCTGCCCATGGCAGGGGGGTTGGAACTCAATGATCTTTAAGGTCCCTTCCAACTCTAACCATTCTATGATTCTGTGTCTTTGGGAAGGACCAGGGCTGTCCTTCCCTTCACTCATGGAAGCTATCTTCTCTCTTTCCATTCTGACATCCAGCTCTGCTGTGAATATCTTCTTTGCTGTAGCAAATGTTGTCTTCTTTGCTGTTCTCTTTCATTTTGATTTAGCCTAGATCTGGACCCGCAGTTCCCCATGAGTCATCAAATAGTCTCCGAGAACCTCTCTACCGTGATGCAGACCATGCCAACAATGGGGATTATCAGTGGAAAGTGTCTGTGCCTTGACTTTATTTGTTTACTAATGCAGAAACATCCTATTTCTTTGGAGAGGTCGTGTAACCTCAGGTTTTTATCTGTCAAGTAAGTATCATAGTGCTTTCAGAGAAGGTTTGTGAAAATAAAGGTTTGAAGTTGGTGAAACCCTCAGCTATGAGGACCTTAAGTGCATCTTGCTGTCATTTATCAGCTTTGGTCAGGTGTTTGAGATCACTATATTTCCCAATACCTCCTCCGCAATGGTCTCTGTTACTCCTGCTACATTGCAGCCTGGGACTCAAGAGCACCAAGAGATTTCTTAACTGAGGTTTCTTGAATGCTGTAAAATGACTAAGGTGCACACAGGAAATACAAGAGAGTAAGACTGCGTTCGTAACACATTGGTGAGAATTTCCTCTCAAAGACCGGTGAGAATAAATGTCTTCAGTAAGAAAAGATGTTTGCAGATAAGGGAAAAATGTACTGAGGAAAGAAAACCCCAACCCACGTAGGAAACCCAACATCTGCAGGGGCAAGTTGCACACTGTTCTCATAAGAGCCAGATTTGATTTTGCAGCAAACAGACGTGCTGACTCAGCCCATCAAACTGGCCCTTCGGTAAAAGGAGTTTGTGGATGGACGTTTCCCCCAGGCCTCCCCAGGGCAAGGGAACAGTCACCCTCCTACCTGCTTCAACCCATCTTGACAGAGAGTTGGGGCTGCTCCAGCTTAGCACCGCGTTTTCCTTGAAGTCCCCACTAAATCATTTTAGCTGAGCTAATCCTTCTGATTTTGCCTGCAGCGATTTGGAAGGGCTCACGCAAGCACCTTGGCCAACCGCCAGTGGGGTCACCCAAAGTGGGGGAGGAAACACGATGGGGTGGTTTGTGTTGCCTCTCACCAGCACTGCTGGATCCAGAAGAGTTTTTCTTTTTGCCATATACTTTTCTTTTCGTCATTTGCCTGCAGCCTGAGGTCTTACGTTTCACCACTGGAGCTCAACGCAGACAGCAGAAATTGTGTAATTACACCACTGTAATTGCACCCACACTAGGGGCTGTACTGGTGCAACAGTGCTGGTGCGTTGAAAGCATACGGCACGACCAAAATGGGTATAACCAGCAGCTCAAATGGCTTGTTGTAGGTGTTTATACCACACTAGTCCTTCTCAACACTCCAAACCAACTATGCTGGTCAAACCGGCACCATAGTGGCCCTTTTCACGACATGAAGTTCTGGAGGACAAAATTCCATAAAAGACGTGTCCACTTGCATCGCTGGTTACACCGGTACAAACACGGCATTCCCCAGACATTATAATACATTTCAATCATTCTTTTTTTTTTTTCTTTTCTTAGTCCCATTTGAAAGAGAAGAGATTTTTCACCGTTTTCCTTTAACAGGTTCCACAAACTGAATTGATATAACCACTCCCCCTGGTGCCCTTTGAACATTTTTCATCGCTCTGCCCACCCCTCCCTCCCCCCCCATATTTGTTACAGAGGGCAGTGATACAGAGAAAGGGATGAGGGATGAAGTCAAAAAGCCACTGAAAGTCCTGATTTTTGCATCGTCCTAATCTTTAATAATTCCTGGCAATCTTTCATTTATATAGCACCTTTTATGCCGATGCGTATTACAAATTCCATAAATAAATGCAATACTGTGCTAATGAGGTCTTAGATCTGTCAAGGATGCAGCCTGAGGCTATGTAACTGCAGGTATTTCTCATCAAAATCACTTTGGTCTTTCTCTAACCTTCTTCCTCTAACAAAGCTCTTACAAGGTTGTTTGGAGCAAAGGTGGACCCCTGGCTAGCATCAACAGGAAGGATGCTCGCCGGGGCATGAGGCTAGAGGGAAAAGGTTTAGTTGAACCGAGAGGTTGAGGAAAGATGTTGCAGTGAGAAAGAAATGCCCCAGCCAACCCTCGTGATTAAGCCTGTGCCTCTCAGAGTTGGTGGAAGCAGAAGGGACCGATAAATCAGTGCTGGCCTGCACCAACTTGGAGGCAAAGAGAAGATGGGGGTTGTGAGTGGAGGGCCGTGAGGGAGACTGTGTGAGGGGTGGGCAGAACCACTGACTTTTTCTATTTGGATGTAAACCTATTAGCCCCAGAGCCAGAGAATGGGACCTAGGGAACAGCTACAGACATGCCATCCTCTGGGAAGGGGTTATTTCCCTCAGTTGCTGGGTGATTGCAGGGATCAGCGCGCAACTATCACAAACCCCAGTGACGAGACCACCTGTGGATTGCCATAAAGTAAAGGGCAATGTGACAAACAAATGAGAGAGGCTGAGCTCTTGCTTTGAGAGTTTCTTGTTTGAAATAATGGTGGACTAGAAATTGAAATGTTATTGCTGCCATAAAGTCAACTGAGATGATATGGCTCCCTTGCAGTTTACTCCCGCCATTTAGAGGTGCTTTGACTAACATTCATACAGGCTGTAGTGATAATAGCAGCAGCTCCTCAGTTATTAGGATCTCTCAGAAGGATCTTTGTATGCCAAGCAACCGTGCTTTTTATTAACATTGATGGTGTGTGTCAGTGGTCGGCCTCGTTTATGCCGGCATTAACAAGCATTGGGAGGAAAACTGTGTTGTCAAGCGCAAGTCAAGCAGAAATAATGGTACTTGAATTCTTTCTCTTCATCCACAAAGTGATAGCATTTCTGGTCTTTAGCATCTATTTTATGTTTAGCATCTATTTTATATTACGTGACAGCAAAAATCTTGCCTTACAATAGCGGTTTCCCTAGGATGGTTTTAATTTTGTCTTCTGTAAAAACGTTCTTGTTTCTGGGCTTAAAAGCTGATTGTTTGCAACCTTCACCTCCCCTCTGAATGCAGTCTCTTTCCCAACAAGTAAAATCTGGCCTTCGAGCCACATCTGGACTGCAGAGCTTCAACGTGGGCTCCTGCTAGCCTGCTCTTTCAGGGAAGTCCCATCATGCTAAGAGAAACTCAGCTGATGTGCAGCTGTATTTTTCAAAGCATGAATATCTGCCCATGTTTCATGTCCGTGCCATATCTGGAAAGACAGATACGTTCAAGGTTTTTGTAGCTCAGCACATTTCAGGAGATCTGGATTTACTCCCATGTTCTGCTACTGATGCCCCAAGTGATCTTGGGGGAGTCCTATCCTCCATCTGTGCTCCACTTCCCTGTCTGTGAAAGAAGAATATATCTGGATTTAGGGGATTAGGATTATAACTGGATTAGGGGACTTTTTGCAGAAGGAATTGTCTGTAACTTTGTGCAGTTTGTGCGTGGATCAGTGAGGTTTGGATCTATGCCGGGGTCTGCAGGGAAGTGTTGATGCATCAGTACTCTCTCCAGATGACCACGGCAATCTGTGTCGGGTTTCAGCACAGAATTTGTGGCTTTGAGGCACACTCCTGACAAAAGAACACACTCCAGCATCCCTGCAGCTGGTAATGCTGGGGTGACTGGCAGGAAACATCTTTCAGGTTGAAATTGCTGTGGCCACAGTCGACTTCTTACCGTAATGTAATGATTAACTCCAAGAAGTACATAATTTTCAATTCCTTTAATTTGTCTTGGCTCCTTATTTAACCTGAAAAGCCAAGATGTATCCAAAGCTCTCCTCAGTTACTCACCTCTTGCTGTTATTCTTTGGAGAGTGAACACTAGTATATCCCCTCATTTCAGTTGTGAATATAGGTTTGAAATTCATCATGAGCAAGCTCTGGAACCCCTTCTTCTTTTTTCTTCAGCTGCCTGCCTGTTCGTAAGCCCAGACAGCGTGTACCTCCTAAAGCATTTGCTTGATAAGCTTAAAAGGCCTCAGTGTAATTGATTTTTCACTGCCAGAATTAGTCCAGGAAATCAGAGCTCCCATCCATCCTGCCAAAGGAGGAGGATTTATCGTTGAGGTAGAAGCTGTGCCACCTGGTGTCAGGTCACTCTTGACTTTGGTTGTTTCTCTCAATTTGTTTGCCGGATGTGACTGCTGAGCGTTGGCGTGTCCTCGCGGGTGGCTCTGGAGGTGCGTCCAAACCCTTATGTGTGCTGAACCCAGGATAGTGTGGTCCTCCTCAGGAGGATTAAAGAGTGTGTGTGTCCTTCACACAAGGCTTTGTGCCCAAGGCTGGTCACTGCACAGCAGGTGATGTCCTGGCCTTGTCAATGTCTGGTTAGACTGCCCTGGCCCTGTGAAGACCTTCCGCCAGCACCACATGGAGCTGTGCAGGGAATCTCTTCCTCCATGCAGGAACAGTGGGACAATAGTCTATTCTACTTTTCCATTTTCTCTACAGAAATTGCTCTAAAGCCTGTCCTAAGCCCAGGTGCCAGCTTGGTGAAGACATTTATCCTTCTGCACCCAGTGTTGTCCAGTGGCACCTTGTGTCTAGAGTGATTTTTGAGTCTCTCCCAACCAGCGGGTCGGATACCCATTCACACCTCAGTCAACAGCCTAAGGCGTAGGAGTAGAGTGACATTCAGATTTGCGCTTCTGGATTTAAATGATTCATCTCAATCATGTTACCGTCATTAAGGCTTATAAGAACGAGTTATTTTTACATGCTTGCTCCTGCATTCCAACGGCACTAAGGGTGCTTAACAGCTTTAATTGCAGTGAACTGAACAGCACAACCTTTGCGCTGGACCCATGGACAAGTTGCCATCTATCAGCTGAGTGATGGTGACTTGTCATAGGTGACCTTTCAGCAGGTTACAAATGTGAAGCGAGGAAAGAGGTTAAGAGAACTCACATTGGCACAATCCAAGAACACATTGATTAATCAGGGACTGATAGCCTGTTCTATAACTTGTCACCCTTTAAAATAATTGTATTTATATTCATGCTGATATACTGCCAGTTGCATTAAAAATAAACCAGGTGTGTAGCTTTTAGTCCACCAGAAGAAGAGTTTTCATACATTTCAAAAACTTCACCATGACTAATTCCTTGCTTGGCTTTTAAGTGCCCCCGGGCAATGTGTTCTGCCAGAGGTGTCCAGTACATCCTGAAAGTATCCTGTAGAAAATAAGAGAGACGCACCGTTCATCAAAGCCCTGTGATATGCAGACCCCCTTCATCTAAGCAAGTCCCGGTGTGGGGAAAGCAGGTTGTTAAGACGCTGGCAGCCTGATGTGGATGCTGGGGAGCTACGGGGGCAGCGGGACCACCATAGGCTGCTCCGATGGCGCTGTGTGGGTGGCACAGGCTGGCAGGAGGTGAACGCAAGGGATTGCACAGAGTCCTCCTCCCGTGCAATTAGCAACTAGAGCAGCTGGAGTTGATGTGGTGCCTGCTGTGGAGAGTTAGGCTGGGAAAAAGATGGTTTTCAGCCTCCTTTGGTTCCTGCTGATTGGGAAACAAAGTAGGGAACTAGGGGGTTGCTGATATGCACTTGCTTTGGAGAGGAGTGGTTTCATCCGTCCTTCTTCTGCAAGCAGACAGGAGAAGGAAGAGCTGTCTGATGAGAGAAGACACTACTGAGCGTAGATTCTGAAGCTGTGTCTCCACTGTCTCATTAAAACAGAAACAAACACACAAAAAGTCAGTTAGAAAGTCAGAAAGACACTCATACTGCTAAGCTTAAGCAGTCCGAGTAGCCCGTATAACAGGGCCACCCTTTTCTCTGCCCATCTTATCTTTCCTACTGAAACAACAGGAGAAGAACACATTTAATCTAACATCAGCTGTTTAAAAGATAGTTGTTAATTTTAGATTGGTCATCCAAGCTCTTTCTACATCAGTCAAGAGAGGCAGGTGCTTCCAGAGGCTAGTTCATTCTCTGATGATATTTTTTTTAGGCAGTTGGGTGGGATTCAGCCATATATAAGTAGGTTTATGACCTTTGGTTAAAATTTAGAGGTTGGACCCATGAACTGCATGTTTTACAGATCTCTGGGGGTAGGTACTCTACAATCCTTATCTTTTAGTTTTCTCTTTCTTTTACTTTTTTCTTTTTCTTTTCTTTCTTTTTTTTTTCTTCAGAGCAGTGATGACTGCTTGCACTTCTGTTCCTGAGTGTTCCCGAGATTGCTGGTTCAGTTCCCTCTTTCGTCAGTCACGAGGACATTTGTCACCTGTGCCCTGCTAAAATGTGCTCTGATGTATTACGTGAGCTAATTCCCCTGACTCTGCCTCACAAATCTGTTTGTCTTGTTCATTAACATAATTACTTCCCTGCATTAGCTGACGCCTGTAATAAAAGTCTCTGTTCCTCCTGTTGAAAGCTGTAGAGGTTGATAGCGTGGTAATAAAAGTCAACAGTACGGGTGACTTAACAAATGACTTTCCCTTCAACTATTTGGCTGGTTTAGCAGAGCTCCCTTTCCCCAGCACCCTTGGCACCGAGGGAACTCAGGAGTTCTTGTGCTAACGCTCTCGTTCCATGTAGAAGGCCCTAGAAACTCCTTTAGAGAGCTCACCTTGATTGTTTGCCCCATGATAGCTAAGGGCAGATGGAGCAAGAGGAAATGCCTTTCATTGAACGGAGCAAGATTCGTTCCTGAATGCAGAATGACATTCAGTGCTAGAAATGATGCTATGAAGTAGCGGAAATTGGTTTTTAAGAAGACTTTATTGTACGCTTGCAATTCTGAGTTCTGTGAATTACATGCGTTGACGGGGAATTAATTCTGTTTAAGAACCAGTCTCCATTCAAAGATTATTTTTGCCCTGCTGTGCCCATTTCTGCCACCCATGGAAATTATTTCAGAGCTGGAAAATAGATCTTACAGTAAGACCTCACAAACTCTGTCTACCCTGCTGCAGTCAATAGGGGGATTGATTGCTGTCTTTAAAAGTACATCACTGAGAGGAAAATATTGGATGCTAATGGGCTCTTTAATCTAGACAAGAACACAACACAACAAGGAGAAAAACATTAATGGTGAGGGTGATTCACTTACTGGAACAAACTCTGAAGGGAATTTTTGTTTTCTGTATCTTTTGAAGTTTGTGATAGCTCTATTCAGTTGATTAAACATACATGTTTAGTGGCTTTTTACATGATCTGGGGTATTTGAGACACCTGTATGGGGCTGGCAGGATCTATGAGGTACTCAAAGTCTTCTGAAGTGGCAGCTACAAGGGCAGTGGGAGAGCCCCATGGGTCTCAAATGGCACTAGGAGCCTGCTTTTAGGCAACTAAATTAAATCCCAGGGCTCTGATTATGGATTTAAGTGAGAAGTTGGTACTTTTAGGGAGTAAGATGTATAATCTATTTATACATCCGCTTTTGGTTGAGTTGAATTGCCTTGACTGAGTTAATACGAGGTGAGGAGCTCAGATAGAGGCATCTATGCCTACTGAGATGGCCACCACCTAGAAAGTCAAAGGGAGGAGCTGAAATTGAACCCTGTCTCTCACATCCATCTCCATTGCCTGTCTCACAAGAGCAACTTTTACAGAATTGCATGCTGCTTTTATCCCGGTTGGGAAGTCGCGGTGACCTGTGCGCTTCAGCTCTGACTCCTAGGCTGTTTGATACCTTCCGCACTAAGCAGGCAAATTGCCCTGCCTCTGCAATTAGGGTAATTAGGAAAATCGATGTTTTGAGCTGCTGGCAACTCTAAGAATAAAACATTTCATTTGAATCAAAGTGCTCTGATCAAAGTTTGAGCATTAAGATAACAATAGAGCAATTAAGGACATTTTCAAAATGAAAAGCTTGTGTGGGTGGAAATAGTTTCTTTCAAAAATGTCATCAAAACATATGAACTCTTTAAGAATGCTCTTTTTCCTTTTGTTTTGAAATGGCTCATTTAGGAGAACAACGCAGTAACTTGGGTGTATCATAGGTTGGTATCATCTGTTCTTCTTCACCTTTCTTCTCTGTTCCCCAGAACAAATGTTCCAAATCCCAGTACCATGTGGGCAGATCTGTTTCCCAGGGGTGGGTCTGAGATCAAGGTCTGACTGCTGAAATATCCACCAGCCTACACACAGAAGCGCCTAGAGCACATCCAGGGACAAATGCAAACCAGAAGTTGTCCAGCAAAGGTTGTTCTCTTAGGCTCTCATTCTTTTCTGAAGATTAAAAAAAAAAAAAAATGTGGCAAGACTCACAGGGGCTGAAAACCTATATAATGGGCTCCAGCAGTGTGAATTGTCCCAGTCTGCAGTGCTGCTTTTTGAAAGAAGGAACCTGAGGGTGGAAAACAAAGGGAATCAAGCCTGGAAAATAGTGCAGATTGCACCTTGCTGCAGGCAGCAAGGTATTTACTGTCAGACACCCTGTCTCAGGTTGATCAAAAAGGCTCTGTCTCGCTGAGAAGTGAAGTGATTTTCCAGGTACTGGGAAAAGAGATGAACTTTTAGTGAATGCCTCTGAGCATAAATGAATGCAGAGCGCAGGAGTCGCTCTGATTCTGTAATGAGTCCAGCTCAGGCTGAAATCATCTCACTGCATGGAGAGGGGTTCAGACTTGCCACTGCTGTAATCGTGCAGTAGGAAACAACTCTGCGTTGGGGTGTGATTCGGCCAAGATCAGCTTCTCATGCAATTGAGATGATCTTATAAACTTATTCCCGAGGGAAGGTAGAAAGAAACACCCCTCAACTCTCTAGGAAACACTAAATTTCATCATCCATTCTGCATGTGAGGGCTCTCCAGGTAACCTAAACACGTGGCCTTAACTTGTGAAGTCCTAGTTGTTTTAGTAGAGTGATCCAGTGGGATAATCAGGCTCAGATTTGCCAGGAAGGTCATTTGCTTTCCACTAACCTTCAGTTTGTACTTCTCTTGCTCTAGCTGAGCACCCACCCATCATCAACAGAGACATGTGTTGCTTCCTTAGCTCCAAGTACAGGGAGTGGGAAAGAGTCTGGTGTTCCCTTCAGAGATGAAGAAGAATGGTACCTCTCCACCCAGCCCTGTGGTGTGGGGACACAGCCACATGGAAGAGGAGGGTCTGATCCCTTCATGTGATGTGGTGGGGAGGGACAGGGAGGTGATTCAAAGTGAGAATTGTACCTTTTCATTTTAGGCATCTGCAAGTGAGATGACTACATCTGAGCTCCTCATGCTGGAGTCTCCCTATAACTCATAGCTGTAAGTAAGCCCTTCCAAAAGGTCTTGTTCAGACTGACCTTAGGCTCTTATTTTAGGGTGAGGTAAACTGTCCTCTGAATGTGCCCATTTCTCTCTATTGACTGTAGAAGGAGACTGGGGTGAGACACTGAAACAGGTTGCCCAGAGAAGTTGTAGGTGACCCATCCCTGGAGGTGTTCAAGCCAGTTTGGATGGAGCTTGGAGCAACCTGCTCTAGTGGGACGTGTCCCTGCCCAGGGCAGAGAGGTTGAACTAGATGATCTTTAATGTCCCTTCCAACTCTAACCATTCTATGATTCTATGAAATATCTGCATTTTAGATATGTCAGACCTAGAAGGAGGTTCCCACCCTCATCTTCCCCACTGCTGTCAGAGCTGCACCTCCCCCAGGTCTTCAGGAGAGTGACAGTTGCAGACAATCTGACCCATAGCCACATCACAGGATTCCAAAATATCCATGGTATCTTTAGGCCTTTTGATGCTGTATGCTTGTACACATCTAAACAAATCAAGACAGTTTCTAACAAGGTAGATCTATGTTGATGAAAAGGTGTTAAACACCAGCATAACTCCTAATCTCTCTCTTGTAGGAATATGCTAAAATGGATATTTATGGATAAAACCACAATTAGTGCAAGCTGGATTGGCATACAGAGAGGTGGCAGAAGCTGGAGATGATCCCTCTGTGTTTGTTCTAGAGGTGACGTTAAGGCTGCTCTGGACATACTCACTGATGATCTCTATTACCATTTTATCTGCAGGAGTTTGGCATGCCCAGAAGTCATGAGCAAAACTTTTATCAGTTCAGGCTTGAATATGGAAAAAAGATCTATGTGATAGTACTAAAGGAGTAAAGATATTATGAAGAGACATCTTTGTGACTTTTAATTTTGCAGATGTTAGATGGAACAGAAATGAATTTTCCAGTGATTTTACCAAGATGCTACTGGATATAGCAGATGGAAGATTTTTTTAACCAAATCTGTATGGAATCCTGAATTCTGAGTACGAGAACCTGAACTCAACCAAAGATAGATCACTCATGGGAATGGACTGAAAATCTAACTGGATGAATAGCCACTTCTGAAAGGTTAATAAACTGTCTTAAGGCTCCATTCAGAGAATGGGAAAGACAGTCAGTGACTCAGGAGAGGATAATATGGCCCATTAACTGAATTTTAGTATGTAAGTGGTAAGGAGCAAGGTGTGGGTGAGTCCAGCTGAGAAGACATCTGAGCATTTCCCACTTTGGGGAGAAAAATCACCTGGTGCTGACTTCCTAAGTGAGACCTGGAGCTCATAGATGTGCCTTGGAAATCTTCCACCTGCCTCTTCTGCTTTATTAGGTCAAGTGTCATAACCACAATGTCATCACAGAGCCTGTAGCTGTCACCCTCTGGATTGGTAGTTATGAAGTACTACCTTCCTTGGGTCAATCAGATTGCAGGTCGGCTTATGCTGAGAAGATCAGCCTCCTGGCTGATCATCTGAAACACTGAAAATTACCTCAATAACAGTGAGGAAGACTTTATCTTGTGGTGGAAGGTTGCTTTCCCTCCTCTCACCTGTGAACTCTGAATTTTAGTGATCACATCCGTAGTGCCTATTTTAAGCAAACGATCTCTGTAGCACCCCTGCTAATATGGGCCATAGCTTACTGGTCAAGAAGAGCACATTCCCTCTAGACCCAATAAGTATTTCTTTGAATTAATCTTGTATTTCAGCTGTGTCCTTACATAAATCAATTCCTTTTAGAACTTACACTGCCTATTGCCAAAGCTCAATATATTGTATGGGTTTACACCAGCAAAACTGCAAAAGCTTTGTTAGATTATATGAGGCACTTTGGAGCACAATTTTGGACAAAGAAGGGTCTCGTTCTTACTGTGTCTCTTTAAATGTGTCACTTTACTCAGCCTGGATTATTATCCAGGCACAGGAGAAGGGTAGCTTTTTGAACTTTCATGTTTGTCTTGATAAACGCAAGATACAGTCTTCCACGAATGATGATAAGTGGTTCCTGTGAAAGAGAGAGAGTCTGTCTTGCTCACTCACTATTCTTCATCGCTGATTGCATACATATGCATTCAACATCCACAAAACATAAAGGTCAGACAACCAAAACCTAATGAATGCAACAATGAAGATTGCCTACCCATCCTGGGGTGGAGGTTCAGGGTTCGTATCCTTTCTGCTCTGTCCTCCTTTTTTCTTTATTTTCCCATTTGTGTTGATAAAACTGGGAAAGGAAAAAGTGAACACCGGACAGAGGAAATCAAACATCCAAAATATTGAATAAGGAGCAACCAGTTCCTTCCTGAGACCTGTAATTGAAAAAGGGTTTAAGTAGCCTCCATCCAGTCCTCTCCTTGCCTGCTGCTTGTCTCTGTTCAAAGTACATTTGGCTACATGGTGGAAATTGTGATTATACCACCGGAGGCACATCTAACAGTGATGCATATCAATCCTAAAATGCCATTCTCTGCTGGGAATACAAGATGGGCTTATTCATCTTAATCAAAATAAATGAAGAGCCTTTGTAAAAAAGATTTCCAGCCATGGGTCACCAAGTCGCCTTGAAGCTGCAATTTGGGAAGAAAAGCGTGATTAAACTTCTGGCAGGTTTTGATACGGGGGTATGTGGAAGAGAGTTTAAGCCTGTGGAATTACACATGGTCTCAACAGGCCTTGAGGCATTTTTGTGTGTCCCCAGTGGAGACACAATAAAGCTGATTCAGTTACTCCCCTGTTAATTGCATTAGAATTTGGGCCTTGCTGAACCAACGTTATTAACAGTGATCAGAGACTTTTCAGCAGTGGTACCCAGGAGCTAGGAAAGCATCCTGTGCTATTTCTTTGATTGCATCAGGCCGAGATGACAGGGAACTCGGGGCAAATAGGGAGCTGAAGGGATGGTAGACATCACAGCTCTGATACATTATTCAGATGTTACGATATTGGAGCTGAAATTACACAGAGAAAATGAGACTTCCTTCTAGTAGGGCATCTGTTTATAGCAGCTGTTTGAGCACCACTAAGAGAAAAATAACAAGCTCCTGTAGGCCACCGTGGAGACTGAGACCAAGCAGAGGAATGCCTCGTGATGTGCTTTCTGGGAAAAAGAGTGCAAGTCTGGCTATCAGCTCTTCACTAAAAAAGCATCTGACTGATAGCAATCTTGCTGGTTCCAAAAGACATCCAGCGATGGAAAGATACTGAAAAACTGGCTATCCACTGCTTCTGGGGGAGTTTCAGGAGGTTTTTGAGACTGAAGATGAAAAGCAGAAAGAACCAGGAGGTGTATAGTGGGGCAGATTGGGAGAGGCAAGGACATCAGTGTTCTGCCTCAGAGGATGGAAGAAAAGGAGGAGAAGGCATCCTCTTTGCTGAACATGGGCACATCTGAGAGAGGAAACCATGATAGCCCGGCCTGGAGCTACACGGGAGTTGTTTCAAAAGCTGTTCAAAGTTTTGAGGCCCCAGCACTGGTGACCCTGGATGGCAACTCCAGACCATCCTCTGGCAATAGGTTCCTGCCCTCCACTCTTTGTAGCTGGAGAACTCTGCTCGAGGTCTGTTTTGAAACTACATTTCAAACTCTGATCAAACTCTAAAACTTGTACAGCAGTACTGGCCAAGTCAGCTGGGCCTAGCCTTAACAGGCGGTGGTACTCCTCTTCTTCCTTTCAGCTTATTCCTGAGCAAGCAGACGAGGCTGAATTCTTCTCCTCAGTTTGCTTGAAGTGGAAGAGAAACCCCAAATACCCCCTTCTCCCTTACTATAGTCTCGACTTGACAAAGGCTGTCCTGCCTGTAGTTGCACTCCCTCCCTCAAGCAGCCACAGAGGGAAACGTTTCCCCATAAACAGATGGAGGTGTCTGCTCTTCCTCTCCTGGTAAGGGACAAGGAGATGGGGTCCTGGATGGGGAGGACCCCTTTCAGTCTCTGTGAGGGTATTTCAGGCTCCCGTGGTACAGGAGTCACAAATTCAGATTCTTTCGGTTGCCCCGGCGTAGAAGTTGCTGAGTATTTGATGAGTACCTGTTCATAAACACTGGGAGAGGTCCACACATTGTGGTTTGGGATGGGTTCAACACATTTTACTGATGGCTAACAGGAGTCAAATTAGACTATATAGACAAATATTAGAGAAATACTTCTGCCATGGCATGCTCATGGAGAGTCCTTGCTGCTCAGCAGCTACATGGTAGCTTTGGGAGGTGCCATGTCTCTGTCAAGAGATGAACTCCTTGCTGCGAGTGCAGGCTGGTGGCTGTCATTTGGAAGGGCACAAAGGCTCCTGAAGAGCCTCCCATCATGGAGGAAGGAGTGGTGCCGTCCTTCGGTACATCATTCCTCCCTCCTGCTCGTGGGTCCAGCACCATGAATGATGGAAGTGGCTGATTTTCACCCTTTTGGCCCACTACATTTGCACGTATTTTAATTCCAGGGCTGATTTGCTGTTTGAATAGCTGTTTTCTGCCCCCCTCACCGTCCAGCACTCCAGCTTCCTTTGAACAGTACATTTATCTCTATTTCTCACCAAGAGGGGGTTGAGGGTGATGAGTAGATACCAGGCTGAGAAGCGTACTGCAAATTCTGGGGACAGTTACTATGATAAATGCATAAAGCTTCCTCAGAGGAGAAGTGCTGTCTGTATAGATCCTGTCATGCTGATGGATGAGTGCATTGGTTTATTCTCTTTCCCATTTGTTGCTGAGGGCCAGGTCCAGAAAGGATTTCCCAGCACAGACAGAATATGCTTCCAATTTCATGTCTTTGGCTTTGCTAATATTTTTCTGTATCAACCACCTCATTTTGTTCAGGTGAGCAACCCTGGAGTCCCTCCAAGTCTGCACACATTTCCAACAGTGATTAAAAATCAAAACCTCAGCCCCATTTCACCTGTGATTTTGGGAGGGGCTGATGAATGAAAGTAGTCATGAAAACTGAATGTGTTGGGTGACACCAGAAAGGCAACCTGCTGTCCTGTCCACCTCCCTGGAAGTTGTCTGTTCAAGAAAATAACACCATATTAGCTATTTTCCCATTAGGTATTCCTCCAGCTGGTGGAGGATAGATGTTTTGCAGCAGCAAGAGTAGATCGTGCTGGGCCAGACAGCAGTGACCAGCCACCTGAGGTGAAGGAGAAGACCACAGGCAGCAGAGCTGAGAGCTCACCCCCCTCTCCTGGGACAATGTACACACAGCCATTTTGTGTTGTGTTGGCCTGTGGCACATTAACATTTTTCTTCATTTCCACTTGCTTCCAGCATGTTGGAGCAATATAACTGCGCAGCTGACCACAGAACTTACAGCTCTCCAGGGTCCACCGTGAGGTAGTCTAAGGTGGTGGCTTCTCGGTTGCTCTGAGCTGATCTAAGTGGCTGATTGCAGATTGTGCTATAACGTGCTTGAAGAGACAGTGAAACTTCAGCCCTAATCCGACCATCGCTGTCGAAAACACCAGGGAAGCCGCAGACACAGTGGTGGATTTTGAAGGCTTCTGGGTCTTGCTGTACCCCCGACTCAATACAGCAACACAGAGAGTTCAAGCAACCCCCTCAGAGAAAACAGTCTCTCAAACTAATAGGAATGTTTGCTTAAAATGTTAAACATACCCTAATCAGTAAATAAAGTGTAATTCAAATAAGGCATGAAGAATTCCTACACAGCAGTAATATGCCTCTTGTGAAATTTCTATGTGGGGTAAGAGAGAAGAAAAAATCACCAAATAGATGCAAATAGATGCCAAAGGAAATAAAGCTTTAGATTAAAAAAGGAGATTTAGATTTAAATCTTTCTTTGAAGATCATTTAGAGCCAGCAGAGGAGAGATCTTCCTGAATTTACTCAGATGTAGAGACTAAGTTTCCAAAGAGCTGGGGCCTTTCCAGGTAGGAACTTGAGCATGGACCCAGGCTCCATGCTCCAGTGATGGCACCTCTTTTATTACCACACATACAAAACGTTAATCTACTGAAGACAATTGGATGTTACTAAGTAACCTTCACCTCTGTAAAGTACATCCACAGAACTCGTTACAGCACCAAATTATCTCATTTTGTGTAAGTCAAGCTGTTAATCATTTATTTGACTCTGCTTTCTGATCTATGATCAAGGAAAGTCCCTGCCTGCATTTTCACTCCTGAACCTTTTACCCCTTGAAGCCCATTTTCTGCCGGGATGATTAGAGTCGGGGGTGTGTGGGTCTGTTATCTCTGATGTTTATTCCTGTTCTTCTAGGTCACTGTATATGTTGCTATCTGAAGCTGGGCTGTACTAATAAACGTACTACCAATACTAACGTACTCCATGCTGGTTGTGGAGGAGAGCATAGCCCTGAGATGTCCTCCTCCCCGGGCAGCTTGAAGCCAAGCTTTATTTCTCCAGGTGAATTTTTGCCCTTCGTTGCAGTGAGGAAAATCAGAATCCAGTTGGTTTGTAGGAAGAGACCATGCTGGAAGAAGTTGGGTGTTATGGCTAGGGACAGAGGCTGAAGACCTCAGAGGTCTATACATTGCTTATATCCATGGATTACCAGATGCGGTGGGGACTTCTGGAGATTTCTCCCACACCTATACTTTTCAACCTATGTATAACAAATTGCTTTGTTTTGACATCATTCTAACAACATGGCATTTGTTTAGCGATACACAATATGAACTAGCACAGACTTTGGAGGACATTCCAAGTACACAAGTGACAAGGACACCTACACCTGGGTTTGCGTAGCAGCTGGTCAGTCTAGCTGGGAAAAGCCTATAGACGTAATTTAGGTCACCTCTTCTTCCCAGGGGGTTACTGGTCTCTCAGGTGATACTAAAGGCTGGGTGGTTAGGGCTCTGTGCTGTGGTGGGAAGGGCATGAAGGGAAGCAGAGCAGTGACCAAACAACAGCAGCTTCTAAATTAACTTCTCCCACATCATTTTCAGAGATCTTTCTTCCACTGTTTCTGACAGTGAAAAAGTCTTTTCACTTTGGACTCCACATCTTATAGCTTTATTATTTATGAGTCTCTATCAGCTAAAGGGAAGCAGATCATGTTTTATTGATGTTCTTTCAGATTAATCACAGGCTATACGGCACTTGGAGCATTTCCATTTCTCTGTTTTGTCAGGGATTGCCAGGCTTGTAACAGCCTTCCCCACAGCAAAAAATGATGTAGATTTCCAAAAGGGTTTAGTTGGGAGATACTATCAAGACATTTTCTTTTTAAGAAATAAATAGACTTTTTTACCTCATTTTCTGATAGTTATCATGACCCTAAAGAAACAAATAAATGCATACACGCACAAATGAAAAAGGAAGAAAAGAAAAAAATAAGCAAACTCATTTTGTCACAGATCCCTTTTCTTCCCCAATGCATGAGCACGTGCTGCCATACTGCACGTGATCTTTGATTTTATGTCTAATGGGATACTCCCCTACCTTTAATCAAGTGAGCAATTGGCAGAATCAGTGCAGAAATGACACTGGGAGGTGCCCTGGGGCACCTTGGGATTTAAGAACATTTTTTAAAAGCAATTATAAACGCAGTCTTGCCTTGTACCTGTTCCTTATAAAAGCAGGGCTGCTGCCCTGGATGTGTTAGGTAATAAATGCTGAAGTATGTAAGAAATCACAGCTTTATATTCAAAATGCTTCAGTTTCTTAGAGACTGTTGCATGTCCAATACACAGAATTATATGCATATTATATGCATATGTATTGTGCTTATTAATATGCAGAAAGTAACAGCTCATGCTTTTTTCTCTGGAGTCGTGTTCTCAAAACCCAGCAAACTGCACGTGACTGCAGTGGGTAGCTCCATGCGCCCAGCTTGTATGGGCAAGAGCAGCATGGTCTGGTGGCACATGGGGCAGCCGGTGTCCTTGGGTACAGGCGCTGCCTACAAACCCACAGCCATACGAGAGAAATAGCTCCATCTCATTTTCCTGGGAAATCAGCAGCACCAGGAACCGCCTTTTTGGTATTTCTTTGCAGACTGACAGCAGAAGTTACGCACACAGATAACGTGCCTGTAGCTGCCCTAGTTTTTAGCAGCATCAGAAAAAACCTGGACAAGAGAGGGGCAGTAGTTTGCTGTGCCTCATCTCAACCCTGTTTATACCCAGGTGAGATGGGATTGACTAGCAACAGTGCTAGTGAGGATCCTTGCTGTCTTTGCAGATGTGTGGCATGAATAAGAGGTTTCTGCTCAAGGTGACTCACTGGGGAAGGTGCCAAATTCATGGCAGGTCCCGTCAGCCTGTAGCAGTTGCTAGGCTGTAGGTTAGTGTTGCAGGGTCAGTGGAGAGGAGATGGTAGCTCCAAGGAGTCCAGATGGGATGGGTACAACCAGATATCAAACCTTCTTACTGACCTGATAACATCAGCTTTGACCATTGCTGCTGCAAAGCAGACAGGGAGGGTCACCACGGCCCTGGCCATGAGCTCCAGGGTGCTGGTCCAGCAGAAGAAATCTGTCCTGAGAGCTGGGAATGGCTCTCCTGAGGGCTGGTATATCTAATCCTAGGTTGTCCCTCTTTTCTCCTGAAGGACAAAACTTTCTGGTCCCTTCTGCTCCAGCCAGCAGTGCTAACAAAGCTCTCCAATGCCCAACGCTGATTTGTGCTGATCCTTGCAGGCCTATCAAGTCTCACATGTTGAATGTGAGATGACTCTACATTGACCCACGATGTGGATGGTGCTTCACTCTGTGCAGTGGTGGCCCCTTGCTTGGGTCCTTGGCCAAGCCATAGGCAGTTGAACTACATCTGCTGCCAGCAGTGCTGGGGGGGACAAGGGGCTCGAGAAGGCAGGACTGAAGCTGTGGCATAGCACAGCTCCTATCAGGCCATAGGGGCACCAGCATCTCTCCCTCTGTTTCTTCTCAAACAGACCACTTGAAAGATAGACCCCATTACAGTTGTGGTGTGGGGATCTTCACATCTGAGGTCAAAAGCGATGTGAGAAGTCTGGAGGGTTTCAGTGTCCTTCATTGCTGAGAAACCAGGTCTGTCTGGGTTGCCTGGTGGTCTGTGATTAGGAAAATAACCAACCTGGAACTCCCAAACTATTTCTGTGGTTCTTTAGGCTCTGTGTGCCTCTAGGAGGTCCCTTTATAGAAGGACTTTGCAGTCCTGACCCAACACTCCTTTTCACTCGCCAATCCAGGGAAGGTTGGTTCCCCTGGAGGGGACCCTGCCTTTGTGCAGAGCTACGGGTAAAGTCCCAGTGGATCCTTTGCTTTCTTAAAAACAAACCCGGTTCTGGGATTTTCCCAAATACACCCAGCACTCACTCTGACTTTGAGCAGCAGAGAGTAGTCATCTCAGGAGGGTTTTTATTTATTTCATTTTGGGTTAGGGCTAGAATGTCTTTGGTGGGCATCTTCAAAAGCTGCACTAGCCCCAACTGCTGTGCAGATAATGATGAGTTGCTCTTTGAAGTTGGGATCCATATGCCTGGTGTGTCAAGACACTGTAGCACTGAAGATCCTTGCTTTGGGATCAAGAGCTCCTCTGCCTCCATTAAATTATATGCCAGGCACGAAGCTGCATCCCTCTTAGACTGGAAACAATAAAGACTGCAACAATTCTGCTGAACAGCTTGGACAAGAGAAATCCACAAAATGAAGAGCAAAGTGGGGCTGACTATTATTATTATTTAGGTCACACTCTTGTGTGACCAGAAGTATTATCTTGGAAGGATAAAAGGGAGAACCCCATTAATGTCTTTTTGCATGAGGTCCTTTGATGTCTTTCTGGGATGGGATAAACGGCCAAACTTCCCAACTGAAAGGTTTTAAGGTTCTGCAGAGCTATTACCAGGAGCAGATGCCATCTGCTTCTCTGCATCTCCTTTCAGAAGATGTCTGGTTTTCTGGAGCCCTTTTAACACTCACTCGTTTTTTTCTCCACAGCTGGATCTGGCTTAAGAAAAAGCATCTAATGGAAACCCTTTATTCATTCATGATTGTACAGACCATCTTCTCCTTGCTGAACTCACCCAACCCATCAACCCATCCTGTAGTAATACTGCAGCAAAGAAAGTTAGCAGGGCAGCACTGTGTAGGATTTTTATCTGAGTTCTCATGGATCCTTTGTATCTGGAAACAAGGAAAAGTGTCAGCATTGTGTGACTAACCGTGTTTTCAAGCATGGCCAACAGAAATGTCCATTGTCCCAATCTGAAAATGCTCCAACTCTGAAAATCCAGGTCCAAACTCCTGCAGACATAAACTAGCACAGCTCTACAGGCTTAGGGAGGGCAACACCAGCTGCAGCTGATTTTCACTAATTAGGCTATTTACTTGCAGAGGAAATACGTCCATTTACACCAGTGAAGAGCCAAGGTGACTTCCATCTAGCTGCTCAGACATATACCACTGGGACACTGGTGTGTGCAGAGCTGTATTATCTCAGGACCTGGCCTTTCATGCTGCTGTACCCTTCCCAGCTTTGCCACGGCTTAATTAACCAGTTGCAGGGCTCAACCACAGCTCCTAGCAGGTGAGAGGATTCCCAACCTGCAGACCATGTAAGTGCTCACACTGCAGCCCAGCAGCTTGTCCCCATGAACTGCCAGCACTCGTTAGGTTTACTGTGGTTATTTTGATGGTCTCTGTGCTAAATAGAGGCAAGACTGCAAATACGTTACTGCAGAAATGTGAAGATATTAATAATGCCACCATATGTTCACTAAAGGAGATGCTCCAGTTTCAGTTTTGGAGGAGATGAAGGGTGTGAAGAGAGGGTGCATGTGGCAGAGGAACGGTATGCTACTTGTATGAAGTTAATAACATATTTGTGACCCTTTAGTCTGATGGTTTTTCTATAAGGGCAAAATTATTTTTCCATTGGTCAGGTATTGGAAGCTTTTGCAAAAATCCTCATAAATCTTTGATGCTAGTAAAGAGCTCTAGTCAAGCATCCTTAAAGCAGTCGAGCTGCAAGTAACTGTGTTTGGTCCTCCTTTACTGTGAAATTCTCCGTTCTTTCTCCAACAGAGCTGCAGGCAAAACCACAATGCTTTGGTTATTCTGAGCATCTGTGCGTTTGACCCAATTACTGTACAGTATCTGTCAGTTGAGAGCAGCATATAATACAGACGTGCCTGATGCTGGAAGCTAATTAGTATTTCCTTTGTAACTTACTTGGGAGGGGGATGAGAAGGAGGTGGGAAGAGGGGGATATGTTGAAGAAAGTATTTCAGGATCTTGCAGTAGTTTTAATTTTAAGTGTGACTTAGGGTCATTTCTGCCCACAGTTTGATGCTTAATTTAAAAAAAAATGCATCTATCTATCTATCTATATATTTATCTACACACGTGTGTGCGTATAACAAGAAAGAAATATGTCTGGAAAATCTGTGAGGTTTGGAGTGACAGCATATAATTAAAGAAACAATCAATCTGTAGCATAATAGACCAAGCTGCTCTTACTGTCAGGGAAGAGAGCTATTTAACCTTTTCTAGACCAGAAAAGTGACAGTGGTGGAAATCTCCACTGCCTAACTGATCTGCACTAGTGAGGGAATGACTTTTAACCCCAGGCTTGAGAAACCAGTTCTGGAAAGAGCCAACATCTGGGACTTCCCATCATTTCCGTGTCAATGGCTTGCACAGCTGGTTCAGCTGGAGGATTTGGAGGATATGGACACACTTTGTACTCAAACTCCTGCTGACCAAAGGAGTCTTAATCCTGATGAATCCCTGGGACCAGGGAGGCACCGTAAAATAGCAATTGTAGATCTGCTGTGTGGGCAGCTCTGAAAACAGGAGGGGTAATGGACTATATATCAACCCCCTTGACTCTATAGTACAAAATTAATTTGCCCAGCAAATGCAGCATGCCTTGGAGGACCAGACTTGGTCCCTATGTCAGGTGGACCATACACTGGATGGACGACTCCAACATGTCCAGAACACATGGGACTTAACATGCATATGTTATAGACACAACATACATGTGCTAAAGGGCCATTTATCTAGGATTTCTGTTCAGCTTGGGTCCATGGGTGACCCACGATGGAGGAGCTGGTAGGCCTGTATTTACAGGGGACATGTTAATTAGTAGATGGCCTTTCTGGAGTGATCAAAAAAGACTCAACAGGCTAGGAGAAGTGCTGCCTCTCAGACCAAACACCAGTCCAAAGCTTTGATGTCTAATGGCCATTAAAATAAAAAAGCCACCTCTCAGAAGGATAATGGCCATTTGGCTGAGCTCTCACTCAGATAATTACACTAAGGACCACTAGAATCTTGACATGGACTTCTGGCTGCTGTAACATTTACTGCAGTTTTGAAATTCTCTCTGCTAATAGAGACAATATTGCAAACACCTTATTTTGGAAATGTCAAGATTTTAGTGATAAATTTCTCTCTGAAGTATATTTGTGCTCCATTTCCAGTTCTGAATCATCCTGTTTGCTCAGAAAAGCTGTTCTCCTGTAGCTCTGGGTGCCGTATCATTAGCAAACAGTGTCTTCTCTGAAAATATTCTTGGGCAGGGAACAGTGTAGTGAAAAACCGGGCAACATCTTATGGTTAAAACTTTTTTTCCAGGGGAGGTGTTCAGATTTAGAGGCACCAGAATGCTAATTGCTGGTCTTGTCAATTTATTTGCGTCGAACTCAGGCAAACAGCAATTCTGAAAAGCATTTAAATTGTCCCTTTTCCTGCTTTTCAGAATTAGAACTTTCAGCTTTTTTATTTGAATGGAATTTTGAATTTCAACAGTGCCATTTAAGCAGAAAGCCTAAAGAATCCCTTAAAGAAAACACTTGAAGCTGAGACTAAAAGTGTTATTTACCTTCAAACAATGCTTTTGAACCGTTGATTACCTTTATTTTTTTTAAAAAGAATGAAATTTGGTTTATGCTGAAATGTGGTGGGTTTTTTTCTGTCCGAGTTACATGCAAGCTGAGAAAGCAATACTCTTGGAGCTCTATTAAAAAAGTGTTATGAGAAGCTGTGGACAAAAAAGCTACTGTATAAGCAGAACTTCATATTATTCTGTATGTTTATGAAATATAAGTATTTTTTTCCCTCTTTGACTTGTGCTACTGCATTTATATGAGAAAGTGGCATATTTTGCTTTAGGTGCTAGATACATCTATTGACAGATGCAACTATAAACTTGATTTTTCCTGCTGTTGAAACTTGTTGGAAAAAAAAAATAAATCTGTGGGGTTTTTGCCTGTCCAGGCAGGTCCACTTGGCTTGCCAGAGATATATGCAAACCCTTTTCAGAGGTTTTTTAATCCCTGGAGTCTCCAGACTGAAGGGACTCCAGACCTTAAAGTGTAATTTTGCTGACGTAACTGGTTGTATTTATAATTGGGTCTGGAATGGGTTTTTATCCATGATGCCAACATGGATATAGCCCTTGTGCACGCAACTGAATATGTTCATTTTCCAGATGGGCACAAGGGGCGTCTCTTAGTGACACAGCAAATGGTCCCTGACCCATGGTGACTCCTAACTGTGCCTGGACAATGGCTGGGAAAGTGCTGGCTGGAAAGTTGCCCTGGCCAAAACTGTAACAAGACACTTTCTAAGGGTTCAGCAGTATATGGGTGAGCCTGCGCAAGTGTTTGGTTGCTCATAAAGATGTTGATGGAGCGTTTCTCCTGTTTTTTCTCAGGTCAGACTTCACCAGCCCACCAGCCTACTCTGGAGGGTTTGTCTTTGTAGCTTGCGAGGAAAGAAAGATTTGCTTTTAGTAACAGCCCAGAACATGATCTGGAGAGATAAGGTGTTAATACTTACCTCTTTCAGAGCCAACATTTAATGTAATTGCCAAATTACATCATTAGTCATTCCCTCTTCTGTAAACTATGAGAATAATAGTTTTGTGTTCTCATCTTCTTTGAGACCTTCAGAACAAATATCTGAGACATCCGTTAAGAGGATGGAAGGTATGATGCAGATGCAAGGAGAGACCTGTGTCCTTCAATATTTGGAGCAAGCCTGGTGAGATACCTTGAAGCATCTAAAATGGCACTAGACACTGCTGCATGGACAGCTGAACTGTTTCTCAAAAGCCGTGATCATATCCGTAACGATGCTGCCTACAGGTGAGATTCAGGTATGAAATAAGATACTTTAAGACTTTGCAAGGCTTGGAAGGCTGAGCTGTCAAATCATCAGTGGATTATCTCAGTGGATTTTTTTTTTTTTTTTTTTTTAAATATGGCTGATTCCCTGAATACAAGAAGCAAGAGATTGCTCTACAGCTTTTTTTCTGACAAGGAAGTCACTTGCAAAATTCAGCTTAATTCCAGAGCAGCTCAGATTGATGATTTCATCACAAAATAGTCATGACAATGCATAATCATGGACTCAAGTATATTTACAAATGCACAAAAGATGAGACCTTTTCCAGTGAATAATAGACAGCACCAATACATTCAAAATTATTCTGCCTTTCTTTAGATGTGTACTTAAAAGAATCATCTTTATCCCAGCTCCTTTAGCATTCCTTTTTTTTTTTTTTTTTTTCAAAGGAGAATCAGGGTTTTGCCCAGGTTGCTTGAATAAAGAGCTGTTTCTAACACTTGCATATTGATGCCTACAGCATTGCAAATTTAATGTATGCACCTCATTTACATGAATCATTTAAGAGCATAGCTCCATAGGGGAACATAGAAAGATTAGCCTCTATATTTGTTCCAAATCCTAATGAGGCCAATGGAGACACTCATCAGGCATTCCTTCTAGACCATTTCTGCCTTCTAACAGGAAAGTCTACTGCCTGGTGGCTACAATGGTTGGACTAGGGTACAGAAGGTGCAGTTTTTCTTTCTACCTTTGACCACTGGGTAACCTTTAACTAATTGTGCTGCTCCTTTTTGACTTCAACTTCCCTATATCTGATAAAGGAGGGAAATGTTAAATGGTTCCTTGAAAAGTGATTCAGGGTGGGTTTCCAACAGATCAGGTTGGTTAACTTATCCTTAAACTGAGATCATCAAAATTAATGCTCAGCTTATTCCCTGGTGGATATAGTCAGATGCGGATAAAACCCAAAGCCATTCTAGGCAGAGGGCCTTTAGCTGCCTCATTCAAAAATTAGTTTTTATTACCTGCAGAACACAGTATTTTGCTATAGAAATTTTCTCCAAATTCTGTGAAGAAAGTCTTTGTACAAGCACTTGTTCTTCTGCTGATGACAACACGTACAACCTCACAAGCCAACATAGCCCTTCTGGATTTGATAAGTAGGTTTTCAGTTATCTCCCATTTTTGCACATCCTGATTAATTTGGCATGCTGGGAAACCATCCGCTGGCTTGGGTTTCACATAAAAATAGACGCAGGAAAGAGCCTGGGGAGCGTCCCTGTGGGTAAAGCCCTCTCTTAAGCTTTATGAGGCCAAAAACTTGATCCCAGTCTAAAATCCACAGGGCAGCAACCTGAATGCCCTCACGTACCATAGCTCCGAGGTTTGCAGCTGGATGCTTGACAATCGGATGGAAGTTGATTCATTATTATAAATATTGGCGTAAAAAATATCAAGGGAGGTTTTAGGCTTTTTTTCTTTTAATTTATTTTTTGAGTGAGCGCTTTTATTTGCTATCTCTTGCTGAGAGCTCACTAATCACCCAAGGAAAAAGTGAGTGCCATTAATTCAGTGAATGAAATCGTAAATAGAGGAGGAAATGTCAGTGTTAAATTTAATATCTATATTATCTTCCAAAGCATGACTTGCACTAATTGAGATAGATGAGCGTTCTTGCTCTCTGAGGACAGCAGCAGATCTAGCATTCTCTGTTGCCCATTCAAGAGGATGAGAAAGATTCAGGTGCAACACCACAAGACAGAGTTCATGAAGAGATATTGGAATGAGGAATGTGTCCAAGCCAGGAAGCCCACAGAGGACATTGCAGCACCATGTAGATTGACCAGGGCAGGCTGAATCGCACTGACGGCCACAAAGACTCGTTCTTGGTTAACATAGGATGTTTGAGAGGAGGGACTTGGACTCGGATGGAGGGCTCTACATCTCATTAAGTGAGTCACACCAGATAGGTCTATCTGCCTGGTGTGATCTGTCTATCCAGATAGATTTGTGTTTAATGTCGTGTGACAGTGTTCCTTGTCATGACCATGCTTGGATCAAAACAAAACACGAGCAGTCTACTGAGAGCTTTTAAGCTTCCACTTGGCCAAAAATGTTCTTTTGAGGTGCCAGTACCATCATTGTCAAGTTCAGCCAGAGCTCCAATTAGCACCATGCCTGCAGCTGACCTCCATGAACTGTCTGTTTTGATTAAAAATCATCAAAAAGAAGTGATCTGGAAGGCTTACAATAGGAAAATTACAGGAAAAAAGATGCCCAATATGTAACCATGTAGCCCTGTAATGCAGTATTGCTGTTGCTACTAAAAGGCAATAAGCTTTGCACTGAATTTGCAAGATCTCAGGAGTAAGGCTTGTCATGCTTGTTCTGTCTGAACTTTTCTTGACCTGCCTGCGGCTTTGTTTCAGCTGTTTAGCCATGACAGCAATTTCTTTAACTGATCAGATGTTTATGGCTAACTTATTTTACTTTTATAACCACAGTTTTATATAGACAGCAGTAACAAGCAGAAAAAAAAATGCAAGAAACATTTTAATAGCACTCAATTAAAGATCCTTCTCAGGAAACCTGGGCTTCACTTCCCAAAACCTTGCTGCAAAACTCAGGTGCAGGAGCCTGCGAAACAGCTCATAAAACCGTCATTGGTTTCCTGAACTTTGGTGCCCCACAAGGCTGAATCCTCAGTCTGGGATGCAAATAAACTAGTGCATTCCAGGACTGGATGGAGAAAGAGGAACAGGTTGATGATTTGTGGTGGGATTCATCTATATCTCTTCGATGACCTTGTTGTCCAGCCCAACCTAATTCACTAGAGCTCAGAACTCTTGCTAGAGTCAATAAAGGGAGGCAGATGCCTCTGGAGAACTGCTCAGCCACCCCAGCTGAGACCTGGTAGAGTTTATTGTGGGTTGGCAGGTAGGCAGCTCTCTCCTCTGGTTGCGAGGTGGCCTGTGAAGTTGGTAGACTTCATGTCTGTCTTTAGATCAGTGCAGATGAGATGAATCCCAGGTTTCAGGAGCTCAGCATCTTGAGCTGGACTTCTTACCTCCTCTTTGCTTGTCCCTGGAGCTGTCATGGATTTAGAGCTAACCAGCTAAATGCAGTAGCAAGGTAGGTCACTTCAGCAGCAAAACAGGCTTTGCTTTCCACTGAGTCTGCTAGAAGAGGTCTGGGACATGGTTGCACCACTTGGAGGATGGAGGCCCACCAGTCGATGAGCTCAACTGGCTCCCCAGGCACTGGCTTCCCAGTGCCTGGTCCAGAGACGAGGGTCTGAACAGGCTGTCACCACTTTTGGCACTGGTAGACTTGGAGTTATTGCATAAATTTACTAGCACAGCAGCTGAAGAAAGAGTTTTAATACAGTTACTGATGTCAAAGCATTTTACTGAAGCACTGAAGGGGTTTGTGAGGTCTCGGCTCCACACAGGACCAGGCCTGTGCCCAAAAAACCACCTGCTCTCCCTTGGGAGAGAGCCCATTTGATTTCCCATTGTCTGTAAAAGCTGCCCTGTGGATAATCTCGTTTACATTCCTGCCCTTCAGGCAACCCCCATGCCTTGCGACGGATGTGACCGGCTGAAGGAGCAATAACCATTTCCGCCGCTCAGATGGAAGCAAAGAAGGTTTCCAAACTCAGCAGTAAAAGCACAATCACCTCAGCGTCAGGTCTGCCTGTGAACGAGTGGTGAAGCTGCAGCTGCCTCTAAATTTTATCAACAGCGCAGAAAAAAGTCGACAGTGGCTTTTTAATGTGCTCAGCAATAGCGGGGAAGAAATGAATGAACAAATCTCTGTTTGTGGTCGTCCTTATCATAAGCAAAGCACGTGTGTCAGAGCTGGGACATGTCCTGCAGGATGGTCAGGTGGGATTTTGAGATGCTGGTGTTGCTCCATAATCTTTCTGTGTGTGCCTTGGGAGTGAAGGGAGTTCTTCAATCCTAAAAAAAGAATTAAAATCTGGTACAGAAGATATTCTGCTCTTTGCTTGAAGCCAGATCGATCTTGTCTAGCATGAGGACAGGCTGCAGAGTCAATTTGCCCGTGACTTTTCTGAAAAGTAGACTTCTCAGTAGGAATCAGACCAGGAGCTAAATCCCAAGTGGTGGAAATAAGCCAGGGGTCCCTAGATCTACCACTGATTTAGTATATAATCTAGGACAGTTTTTTCCTTTAACCAAAAGTGCTTCCTTACCAAATGCAATGACCTGGAGTATTTCAGTGGTAGCTCAGATACTGAATTCCAGATTTGTGATGTAGGTGAGGAGGAGGTCGGCGCTGGGTTCTTCCGTTGTTCTCATGGGCTATTTTTTGGTTTGCGCCTTCAAATGCAGCACCTGGAAAATTTTTGGGTTTTTTTTGCCAAGTAGAAGCAGCAAATGCGTCCACTGGCTTTGGTGCATGCTGCAGTTCCGCACACTTTTCTGCAGAGCCAAAGCTGTATTTGAGCCTTTGTGCTTGGGGGGGGGCATCCACCGAGGTGATCTCCCGGTGGACGACATGGCAGATCTCCCTTTCTGCATAACAGAAATTAAAAGCACATTACGAGAGGCATCTCCTCACCACAGCCTGGCTCATCTAGAGGCCGTAAGACATTAATATGCAAAGAGGCTGCTCTCTCCTTGCTGAAGAGGTGCAGTGTGTTGGCTGAGAGCCCACAATGAGGAGGACGGCCTGGCAGCTGTTAGAGGCACTTGGAAAAAGAGATCAAAGCATATTAATTCATTGTCTTTCTCTCCTTCTCTATTTCCACAGCATCGCAGAATGAAGAAAAAGCTTCTTTTACCCTCCATGACCTATACAGCAAGCAGCATTTCATAAGTGTAGGAATTGCTCTTTCACTTGGTGCTTTGCTAAGCGACGATGAAGACGCAACATGATGAGCAGGTTTGGACATGGGTCAGATGACCTGAGGGGGCTCCTATCTTGTTCCTTCATCCATTTGTCAGACGACCTTTTTCCATGTCTCTGGACAAGTCTCAGTTTCCCTATATGTAAAAGGCAGGGCTATAGTCTTGACTGCCCTCAAAAAGCATTTTGAGCTTTCTGGCTTGGAAGATCTGTGTTGCATCTCTGCATTAAACCCGCTGAGCATCTCAGCATCGGTAGAGAAGAAAAAGTGTGTGAATTGAGGACTTTCACCAAAGCCCTGCAGCTCCTTCTCCACAGCACACCCTGCCACTCTGGCAAAGGGGCTCTCTTTTTGTCCAAGGACATTTTTCTGGACTTTTGTCTCCTTTTATCCAGGCATATTTACACTGCAAAGACCAAAACAACATTGGTACATTGAACTGTGACCCTGCTACCGTAAAACCAGGTTTGCAGATAGGACTTAACCACCTACATAGTCCTGCTAACGTTTGAGGTGATGTCTACTAAGTGCCAGGGAACATTCCTTGGCACTGGGAATTGATCGTTTATATTGTGAAATTGTGATACTGCTTGGTGTGCCTTGTGCATGGGCTAAATAGCATTTTCCCAAAGAATTCCTGGGGATGTCTCTGGGGGGAGCTAGTGTGGTTTATTCCTGACAAATAGTTTGGATGGAGCCTCATATTCTGGAAACTAAGAGAGTTTAATAAAACAGCAGTGGGCCATTCCAAGCCAGCTGGCCTCAGTACCAGAGAAGGATCCTGAACCCATTTCACTTATTACCATAACTGTTGCCTTATTGTTTATTCCAAGTGCTTTCTGGGCCCCCTTTGCGCTGTCAGACACCACAGGACATAAGGGTATGCAGGCAGCTGGATCACATGAATGGCATCCCTGAGCTGTCCTTATGGTATCTGCAGTGCCACCAGAATAAGTCATGATGAAGAAGCCTACCCTTGCACGAAGTACCCCCTACTATCTGTGGATTAAGATGTTTTTATTCTCTACCCAAACTTTTCAGAAAAGGACAGGGTCAAACTTCATGTATTTGTACATGTAAGTGATGAACTGAGTCCTGGGTCTCCTCCTGGTACAGCTTCGGATTATATATATATTTATATTATTTAAGTATATTCATATACTCATACACATATTTATTTATATTTTATTTATGCTTATTTTATATTTATATAGGATCATAAAATCGTCTAAATTGAAAGAGACCTTTGAGATCGTTGAGTCCAACTGTTGGTATAGCACTGCCCAAATCACCACTAAACCATGTCCCTCAGCACCACGTCTACTCGTATTTTAAATACCTCCAGGGATGGTGATTCAACCACTTCCCTGGGCAGCCTATTTATATTTATATTTATATTTATATTTATATTTATATTTATATTCTTTCAGCAGCAAATAGTTCACAGATCCAGTCATTCCAGCTTTTTTCAGCCTTGCAAGCAATGCAGTGACTCATCCCAGTCTTCTGCAACGCCTCCTTTCTTTCAGGCTCTCTTCAGGGCAGAAAAAGCATGTAAATGAATTGGTCTGGTTTGTAGTTTGTTTATTTGGCTTTCACCTTGGAGGCAGCATGAGCAGTCAGATGTGGGAGCATTTGTTCCTCATCCTCCTTCTTGGGATTGTCAAACTCCTATTTTTTTTAGCTCAGGGTTAATTTCAGCAAAACAGGCTGGAAGAGAGAGATGTCCTCTAAGTAATATCTTTTAGGGTAACTCATTTAAGGCCCTTGAGTTTGGAATTACTGGCCTTAACACTTCTGAACTCTGGTTTCTCCTCTCCTTTCACCTGCCTGGTTTAGTGCATGGATGCTGTGCTGCCGACATCGCTCCTGGTGATGCCTCCTGTCTCCTTTTCACACATGCAAACGTGCAGCCCCTGGTCTGATTTATTGCACATTGACCCAACACAGGCAGGTTTCCTTCATATTCTGGCATTGCCTAACTTTTGCAGGTTTACAGCCTGAAAAGTGGGTTTGAAATGCAATCATTTCAGTGGGTAATATTGTAGCCTGTAAAAAGAAGGACATGGAAAAAACACAACCATCCCATGGCATCAATCACCCTTCAGCCTCTAATCCCTTTTCGGCAGCAGGGTTAGGAATCCCTCAAAGAAACAGATTGCAAGATTAAGGAAGAAAAAGCTGCCCTCACTCTTGGAACTTGCCCAACCGTTTAGAAACACGTTCCCTCTAAAAACATTAGTCTCAAGAGGAATACTAGGATTGAAAATAAAGTCAAGCCCAAACTGTCAAATTTATGAGCAAAAGAGGAAAACGAGGTGAGCACAGTGTTGAGTAGTGATACCTGTTGTATTTTTATTAAAAGATTGGGGGCATATTTGTAGGTTTAAATTTAGGCAACTTTTAGAGGTGACTATGTTAAGAGAAGAGTTTCTTAGCTCCATCTGTATTCAGAGGAGAGAGAGTCATGCCCAGATAGTGGTTCAGAACAGGAATAATTTAGTATCTCTGACTCTTCTCTGCTCTCAGCCTGACTTTCCTGGCCAAGGAGAGGGGGGGAAAAAGACTTGGAGTGGTTGTAGAAGAATCAAGATAATTTGATTATGACCTGAACTTGTAGACCTACCTGCAAAATGTTTTTTGGCTGGGATGGAGAATGGGATAACACACCATGATGGTGAATGTGGCATATTGGGTGGCCGGGGAAAGAGACTGGAAAGGCTTCTTTTCTCCTGTGCTTTAAAAAACAGTCAGGCTTGACTGTCTCACTTCCTGCTAAATACTGCTGTGCCTTGTGAATGGATCTGTTGATAAGATTTTCAGGTGGATTAGGTGCTAATCAATAATGAAGTAGCATTAAAATGGCACCATCTAGTTATTTATAACTCTAGACAATGTTTTTTATGAGACTACACTTCTTCCATATACTTACCTTAAAGCTTGTGTTAGCACCGTAAGAGCTTAATCCAATATCTAGGGAAATAAATGGAAAGACTTGTTTTGACCTCAGGATGTAGAAAGCTGGATGAGGTGAAGCCTGACACAAATTGTGACAACGCTCATACCAGCGTGGCACAAAAGGAGAAAGATCTTCATGAATTCTTCCATCTGTTCCTGTAGTGCTGGCAAATCCTTCCTTCAACAGATCACCTCAGAAGTCCATTGATTTAACCACAAAGCACTAAATGAGCATTAGTCGCAGCCGCAGACTCATCTGTGACAGTGACCTCTGGCCTGTCACAAGGGGAAGCTTTCTAAGGCAGGACAAGCTTTTCCTCCTGAGCTGGTTGAGGATGTAGTCCAAAGTCATAGGAGAAGACGTGCTGCTTTTTGCTGTCACCATTAAATGCTGGAACATGGCCCAAAATGTTTGGTTTGTCCAGTAGTGAAGGACACTGGTGAAGCTACACAGTCAGCTTCTTCCTCAGCAGGAACATCTTTCCCTGCCTGTGCTTCCCTCTCATAGCTTTGTGGACACCCTGTGATGTGTTTTTGGAGTCCAGGGTTGGTTTGGAGAAGCATCATCAGCCCTGACCTGGGCTGCTGTGAGGAGAAAGGCCAGTAGGAAAAGACAAAGAAGGACTACGGCCATTTTTGCTATCTAAAGACATCTGCTACTTAAGGTGGCTGACCTTTTTGCATACTATGTTCCTAGATAGTATGAGGAACTAAGCTGGGAGGAAAAACTCCCAGCAACAAATCCTTCTGTTGAATGAAGTCCTCATCTGGCTTCGGAGTTTTGAGTGCAATGACTCAACTGTGCAAGGTCATCATCTCTGAGAGCAGCCACTTCCCTCCCCCTCGCGCCGTCTCTTGCGGTTATGGGCAGTGACGTAATGTGCAAGACTGTTTACATCTCCTTAAGAGTAACAGTCTACTGAAAATAAAACATGGGAAAAAATGCAATTCTAGCACTGTCACTGAAGTTCTTTGATAGCAGTAAGCAAGGAAATAAAATTAATATATTCACAGGTTACTGACCAGCTGCAGTTTAACTTGAACTGAGGGGAAAAGATGGGCTCTGAGAACCATGTTGAAAATGCAGGTGGTAGTAGCTAACCATTCCCTGTCCCATCAGGAGCAAGGAGCACTTGTTATGAGTTGCCTTTTCCAGACAGTCATTCAGAAAGTGCAGGAGCAAACAGTTTGAGCCTTAGTGAAGAAGCTAAAGGCAGTACCTTTGTGTCCAGGAAGATGGAGGCAGCGGAGAAGGTGGAAGAAATCAGGTGTGAACATCCTAAAAGCCATATAGCTTGGCTATATCTTCAGCTATGGTCCTGTTTATCCCACAGTGCCATCTTTATCCGGAGTTTGAGGTAAGGTTTTTCTGTTTGGGACCTTAGGAACCATAGTGTTGCCCTTGGACTGTAGTGGCTTGTCCCTTGTCACTACCAGTAAATTATGATTCAGATCAATATATTCTGTACCCACAGAAAAAAAGACTCTTTGTTACAGAGCGCTTACAGTTGCAATAAATCAAGATATGCAACAGCAGGTGAATTGCCCTGGCCTAATGTTAGACATTGCCACTGCTGGTATCTCCATCTGAAATAGTCCCAGTAAACCCTTTGTGTTCAAGGCAAGAAATAAGCACTTTGGGTGCGATTTTCAGCTGCCTAAACACAGGTTTGAAGAGTCATTGTAGATGCCGTGGGATTTTCTTCCAGGAGTGTAATTGTCCTTACAAAGTGATGCATATTTGTTGTAAGTCCTGTGTTACATCTGTTCCCATGTAGACATCTACAAAACCTTGGGGGTCTTCTGTGACATTAGGCACAATGAAGCCCTACTAATATGCAATTAATCTGATGTAATTTAGCTGTCTACTTGAGATGAAATTACTATAACTGGTGCAGTGCTTGTATTGACCAGATCTCCAGTGACTGTAGAGCTTCACGACAAAAATGCAGTCCAGGAAACTGAACCAACATTATTTCATCTTCTATAGATTAATAGTAAAGTTGAAATTTTGCCTAGGAAGTTTGTCATTCTTAGCCAGTTTCACAAACTCTGAGCTACATTACTTCAGTTTTTGGTGGTCATGAAATTCACACGTGAAAAAGTGCCCCAATATTACTCTACATTTGAGAGTAAGCAGAGACAAACACACATCTCTTGTCACATGTGCAGAAGGAAAAATGGAGCAAGCAAAGGTCTGATTTGTTGTTGCTCCCATCTGGAGGGTAAACCTGACATTTCTATCTGCCAATAGCAATTTATTGTGAAGCAGACCTGCAGGGAAGGTTTCTTCACGCTAAATCAACCAGCAAAAGAAATGAACCTTGTGTTACAACCAAATAAGAAACTTAATCACAGTCTACATGTCTGAGTGCATAAATAATTTAAATATATGCAGCTGCAATGTCAATATATTAAACCAAAATCTCTTGACCAGTTGTGTGAAAAACAAAAATTAATACTCCATTAGAAAAGAAAATTAATATATCTAAGTGCAGGTTTGTTCTCATTTGATCTTTGGGGAGAGAAAGAACTTTTTATGACCTACAAGGAAAATTATCGTGTTAATGATCATCTGGTGATCGCAGCTAATATCTCTTTACTGGAACCATAGTCAAATTCTCTCTCAGCTGAACCCATGTTGGCCAAAAAATTGTTCTAATGAGTACCGTCAATGAGCCAAGGTCAGATGCTTTAAGTACATTACTGATGGTAACAAATGTTTTCTCTACTTTTTTGAAAAACTCTGGATTTATATTTTACTTACAAATGGTAACCTTCGCTAAGTGCTAATGTAGTGGGGGTAATTATGTTCTTAACAACAGCAATGTCCTTTCTGGTCATAAGTATATTTTTATATTATAATACTCCAGGTTTCCATACACAGTGGTCACTAAAAGATTCCAGTTATATGTATTTGTATTCAATATTAATATAGAACAGAAAAAAACAACAATTATATATGTTTTTTTAAGGAAAGAATATTGGATCTACTATGGGGTGTGTTTCAAGCAAAACTACAATTGTTGCCACTTTCTTCCTCCGGCTTTGAACCGAAATGAGTTTGTGTAGCATCTTCTTCTTCTTCATCATGTCTTTTTATTGGTGTTTCCTCCTACAATACACATTTTTCTTCAGAAGAGCTTGTTACTAAGTTTTGTGTTCGTGGATTTGACAGGAACCAGAGTAGCTGTGTCTCAGAAGGTAAAGGACAGCTTTGGTTGCTGGTGATCTATCCATTCATTGAACGTCCAGGTTCCCCTTAGTGACACCTCTGTAGTCATCACTTTAGATCTTTGCAGAGCAGTTCTCATCCATTGGGCATCTCTAAAGCCATTCTTTACATTCTGGGAGAGGAAGTCTTTGCTTGGTGGACATTTTACCCCTTTCAACCAGGAGAATCAATAATTTCAGTGTCTGCTGTTTTCATTTCCAAAGTCCCAAATCAGACAATCTGGGGTTATTCGAGTGTATTATCATAGAATCATAGAATCATTCAGGTTGGAAAAGACCCTTGGGATCATCGAGTCCAACCATCTACACTACTCTACAAAGTTTTTCCCTACACCATATCCCCCAACACCACATCTAAATGACTCTTAAACTCATCCAAGGATGGTGACTCAACCACCTCCTTGAGAAGCCCGTTCCAGTGTCTGATCACTCTTACTGTGGAGAACTTCTTCCTAATGTCTAGTCTAAACCTACCCTGTTGCAAGGTTGAAGCCATTCCCTCTTTTTCTATCGCTATTTGCTTGTGAGAAGAGACCGACACCAACCTCTCTACAATGTCCTTTCAAGTAGTTATAGAGTGATGAGGTCTCCCCTCAGTCTTCTCTTCCTCAGACTAAACAGTCCCAGCTCCTTCAACCGCTCTTCATATGATTTGTTTTCCAGGCCCTTCACCAGCTTCGTTGCCCTCCTCTGCACTCGCTCCAGTACCTCAACATCTCTCTTGTGTTGAGGTGCCCAAAACTGGACACAATACTCCAGGTGTGGCCTCACCATTGCTGAGTACAGGGGCACAATCACCTCCCTACTTCTGCTGCTCACGCTATTTCTAATACAAGCCAGGATGCCATTGGCTTTCTTGGCCACCTGGGCACACTGTCGGCTCATATTCAGCTGCTTGTCAATTGGAACACCCAAGTCCTTTTCCGCCAGGCAGCTTTCCAGCCACACTTCCCCAAGCCTGTACTGGTGCATGGGGTTGTTGTGGCCCAAGTGCAGGACCTGGCACTTATGTCTCTCAGTTACCTCAATTCATCTGCTGCACCTGGAAAGATGAATTTCCCCCTAAAATGAACTAACTACACTGACAAGAGCTCCCTAGAAAGAAGTTCAAATGAGTGGCTCTGACATTAACAACTGCATAATAGATACGTAAAACGAGGTGAGAGGAATTTCACCCAGAAAGTCAATACTATGGTAACAATTGCTCTTTGCTTTCTGTTTACAAAGCTGACAATAGCTTTTCACACTCTGGCCCACTTAGCAGAGAGAAAACAGTGATCCTCTGTGTGCAATGCAATGCAGTTTTTCATCTTCTTGTGGAGAGACAACAGCTTTATGGAGAGAGATGTTGGGTGGGAGGTTTTTCCACATTCAGTGGCTAAATTCAACCTGCAGTTGAATGGGGTCTATCAATCAGATGCATTCTCCTGGCTGATGGGAGGAATTTGTACCTGCCCTGCTAAGATTATATGAAGAAAGGAAACCTGTTTAACTGAAGTGCTCACATCTGAGGAGGTCACAACAGGCTTAAGCGGGAGTTCAGAATAATGGGAATCTGCGTCTCCCACCTCACCAAGTTGCATGATATTATTTTTAATTTGCTTTTGTTTTTGTTCATGCTAAGAAAAAAACTTTGGTAATGAGTTTCTGCAGACCGATTCTCTGCACGATAGTGAGGACTGTCATTTATCTTCAGCACTGAAGTGCTTCATACCTGTGTGTCATTCTACACTTCACCAGCACTTTGCAAATCCTTTGCTTTTTCAAGTATTTGTTTTTCTCCTGACAAGACATATGTTCCGGCTGAGTGTGTGTGATCCACTCAGAACTTGTCTCAAATGCTCCCTAGAAATTTCTCCCTTGCTGGAGTAATTACTACTTTGCTCTTTGACTTAATAACACCTGAAAACAGGATGTAGCACTTCAGGTAATATTGCATCTGAAGAATCTCACTCTTGTTCAAGGCTTGGGCAACTTCCAGAACTGGAATATTACTATGGATCTGAACAGCTCTCAAAAGAATGTTCCATTAATTTACATTCTGCAGTGTAATTAGATTGGCATTTGAATAAAGAGAGTTGCTGAATTATATATATCTTTTGTTGACGTTAGGAAAGGTGCCCATTAACTCATATCATTGCTTAGCTCCACAGATGCAACCCTTGTGCTTCTAATCTGTGTATTATAAACTATATACAAATTATTCATCATGTGCATAGAAGTGAGCTGATGTGGTAGGATATTGCAGCAACCAGAATTAATTTTGATTACCATTTTGGAAACATTACCCACGTAGATAAACTAACTCAGCTAAGCCTTCCAATAAGTTTAATTTTACTTGCAAGTTGCCACCTTAGACAGCAGAGGTTACTAACCTCGCGCGTTCTGAGAGGGTGGCCCAGTCTCCAGCTCTTCAGGTTGTCCTTTTTTGTATAATGTTATGTTTTGTTTCCATATCTTAAATCTTTCCTAGCTTGAATAGATGTCTAATTTCAGTTGAGAACTAGACAAACCTGTAATGTCCCTACACAAGGAAAGAAGACTGTGCATCTAAAAGATGTGCCATTTGCAAAATCTACTGCAACAGAGCACAGGTCCCCAGGCTGATGTTTACAATTGACCAGGCTGGGAAATGGATAGGAGAGCACAAGCATGTGAGCCCCGGTTTCTTCCAGTTCAAGAAAATCATAACAGTGCAACTGGAAAGAGTTGAGGGATATAAAATCCTTCTATTTAATATGTAAATAAATTAATCTCACTCAACTATACACATTGTAAAAGGATTCCATCTTGAAGATCCAAGTTGTTGCTCTTATCCTACCCAGCTGCTCTGGCTGTAAGGTGAATTAGTGGAAAAGAGGCGGTGCTTTCTTGTCTTCTCTTGTCAGTGCATTTGAGTTTATCTTGACTTTTTTTTTTTTTTAATAATTTCAAATGGCAGAAGTGAAATGTTCCATTCCATATCACAGTTTATTTTTTTTAAATGGTATTTTTATGTTTCTCCTTTCAGGTGAAAAAACCCATAATATGTCTGTTTTAACATTTTGTTCAAAATAAACCATAGGATTTTGTTGTGATTTTTTTTTTTTCCAAAATAAACCATAGATTACTTTTTTTCCTTCCCTTCGCTCCTTGGCAGCCAAAAAATGTAATTAGTTATTCACACAACTGGTAATAAGCAATCCAGCTGATGAAAGCCAAAGCTTTCCATTGAGATGGGGGAGCTGATGAGAGCCCAGAAGTGAGGCGTACTCTATAATTTTGATTTTAAGCCTTGTCCTTGTCCAGCTCTGGCCACAATGACAGTAATCCTCTCGGAAACGGCTGGTGCCTGGCCAATAATGGAAGCAGGAAAGGAAAAAACCATCCAGTCTTCTTCCCCAGATCAGATAAATGACTGTGATTATAAATAACCTTCTAATTTACAAACAGATTCTTGGAAACATGGCCGTTATGAACCAAGAAAGGGGTGAGTTCAGGCTCAGCCAAGAGGACAAGGCCAGGCAGGCTTTGGAAGTGGGAGGATCAGGCTGAGTAACTTACACTCATGCTTACAGTTGTCTCAGGGAGAGCTCTACGAGCTGCGAGATGTATGTGGATATTCCCTCATCGTAGACCAACATTTGGCGTTTTCTCAAAAGCCAAAGAACCTCCCTGGAATAGCTCCCGAGGAGCCCTCTGTTTAGACTCTTATCTATGAACTAAATGGGACAAAAGGAGAGAGGGCTGGAGTTTATCAGAGAACTAGATCACGCAGGCACTGACTTGGTGGGGAATACACGATGAGATGCAATAAAAAGCTGCACCCAGTCCAAACCAGAAATCACGTTACCTGCATGAATTTATTACATGTAATAAATTTCTTTATCACTGCAGATTGAAGCCATGTTTCTATCAGATCCCCATATTTTTCAGCTGGGAGCGTATAGGATGTAATGAAATATTATGGCTTCTAACTGCTTTATGCCAAAGAGCTCAGAGTTAAGTGGTTGATAAGAAATGGTCATTGATTAAGGCATCCCAGTGAAATAAATCTGTAAGGGTTGAGGGAGGCAGATTCTTGGCAACAATGGCCAACTCAGTACTGGTGTCTTGCTGCCAGTATTTTCCTTCCTTGGTAAAATAATATTCACGTGTGGATTCAGGTAAATAGTGATAAAAGGGTGCAAGAAGTTGTCAGGACCTACCAGAAGACAAACATGTGGGTGTTGGTATGACACAGATCTACCTTAGTTTTCTTCACATCACATTGACATCACTGTGCTTTAAAAGACACTGCCCAGCTCCCACCCACACCTCTTAGTTTCTGAGGACTTTTGTGTCACCTGCTGGAAAAGTGGAGGACTCTCCAGAGCTAGTGGTGTGCTTGGAGTACTCACTCGTGATGTCTTGGCTAGACACCCTGCTTCGAATCTCTTTTTCCTTGATTTGGAGCTGATATTAAGTGACAAGACTCCTGTTTGTCTCCCAGGACATCTAACTATCAAGGTATTGAAGTTTTGAGTTGAAGTAATTACCCTCTAATGTTTGGACAACAAAGTGCGCTTTAGAGTGTCTTGGTCTTGGTTCCCCAACAAGCACACTGACCCTCAGGCTTACAAGTCAGATGTTGTTTTACTTTCTTTCCCTCCCTCTGTCGGAGTCAATGTTGCAATAATTATGTAGAGTTGCTCTGAAATCCAAGAGCAAGATGTGACAGTGGGATCGAGTGCACCCTCAACAAGTTTGCCAATGACACCAAGCTGTATGGAGTGGTCAACACACTGGAGAGAAGGGATGCTATCCGGAGGGACCTGAACAGGCTTGAGAGATGGGCCTGTGTGAACCTCATGAAGTTCAACAAGGCCATGTACAAGGTCCTGCACGTAGGTCAGAGAAATACCATGCACAAATACGGACTGGGCAGAGAATGGATTGAGGGCAGCCCTGAGGAGGACTGGGGTGTTGGTTAATGAGAAGCTCAACATGGGCTGGCAATATGCTTGCAGCTCACAGTGGAGATATTTCCGAGTAGTAGAATAGATAGATATTTCCAGTAGTGTGATGGAGTAGAGATGGACTCTAGGAGAAGGTTCGTCACTGAGCACCGTAAGGGGGAACCTGATGCCACATACACAAAACATTTGCCTTCTCTGGTCTTTGGCTGTAAGGCCAATTTAGTTCTGAGAATAGCACTATGTGGGAAATGGCTATTTTGAGACGACATTTTGACTTACCAGGCTTTGTTCATATGATTCAACAAAACGTTAAATGCATAGGGAGTTATACCAGTAGGAATGATTCCTCTGTCAGCATCAGAAGAGTTTTGAGGCTTTCAAAGCGTATGGTATTGCAGCAGTGACGCAGCGGCTAGCTCTTTGTGCCACACTCCCTTGTGATCCCTGGACAATCCAGAGTCTTTCTGAACTTGTCTGAGGGCAGCCGGACTCTTTCTGTGGATTGCATTGAGTCACAGTTCAAACTTTATATCCCCAGTGGGAGGGAGGGAATGCAACTGGCTGCATGTGGAGTGAAGATAATTTAACCGCTAAAATTGATTCACTGCACGGGAAATTGCTTTAGTGTCATGGAGATCACAAAAGTCTTCATTCTGGCATTTTGCCATGGAAACCGCAGGGGATCAAAGGAAAAGGACTCTATTGGCCATTTTTAATCATGGATCTTTCTTATAGAGAATGATGTTTTTGCAGTCATGAACAGACACTTCACCACTGAACTTACACAAAGAAGCTCTAAAAGCCAAGCTCAAAAATTTCCGGATCTATGTGATTGCATGTTCTATCAAATTCAGAATAATTGTGCATGTCTAAGGAAAGCAATGCTATGCTCATTGTGAACCAGCAAGGATGGCTCTTGCACAGAGGACACACAGAAGGAGTCAAAAATGGTTGGGTTGAATTTTGCCTGAGACTTCTTAGATGACCTTCATCAAAGCCACTTACGCTAATTAATTTCTGGGCAGTGATTGGACTTCATCATATGGAAGACATTTTTTAGCAGTATATGATTATCCTCACCTCTGTAGACACAGAATAAATGCAATTGGCTTACCTTCCCTTTCCCCAGCCCTTGTAACATGTTTTTCTGATTTCTGATTTAATCCACAAAGGGATCCAGTGAAAGTCAGTTGGCAACAGCTTTACTTCTCAGAATGGCCCAGAGCATTAGACCTTTTGCTTTTAAATGAAAATGGTTAATCCACGCAGAAAGGAGGGACACATATAGTGAAGACTTGTCATTCCTAGTTGTAGATTTGGCCTTTATTAGCAGTGTGAACAGTGGGTGTAAATCAACTTAAAAAGGGGGTGAGCTGTGGAACCGGCCATATAGACAAGGAAAAGCTCTTTGACCTCTCGCTGAGATCCATTTTCACTGCCTTATATTCATGTGCATTAAATAACGTGTCTTTTCTATGAATAATTACTGTTCACTTGTAGTTGCCTGCTAGGCATTTCTCCAACACAGAGGAAGGCTCATGCTTTGTTCTGAGCAGAAAAGACAGCGCTACTGAACTGGGCACACAGCAAGGATGAAACACAGACGTGATGCAGGGGCAGATGCAGCACTCTTGGGAAAGCTGGAGGGGAAGCTGCAAAGCTAAGGTCACCACACGATGCTCAGGAGGTATCTGTTCACCTGGCAGGGTGGGAAAGCTGCCAGGGATGAGCACATGGTCCCCACAGGCTGAGCACTGCTGCTGTGTCTGCTGCTCCAGAGACCAGTGTACAAAGTGCCAGCATTTGACACGCACAGTGTGTGGAAGAGGCAGAGACAGACCCGAGTTTTGCAGTACCACCAGCTCCATGCAGGGGCAGTGGAAATGGAAAGGAAGAGTTTTAAGTGTCATTAACCCTACTGGGCAATTCTCTGCCTGAAAGAAGTGTTAATTTAAATGTCTTGGTAATGATTTGGAATGAAATACCAGAACTTTGGAGACTTTGCAAAATCCATGTTCAAACACCAGTCCTTTTCTTTCCATAGAGAGAGCTACTTTCAGCCCAGAGAGTATGTAAAGGGATTTAGGTAGACAAATTTGTATTCCACATTGAAAAGGTCCAATGAACTCTGCATGTCCAAAAATCAAAGCATTCCTTTTGAGGTGGATAAACAATGCATTCAGAGGGCTATCTTAATCTATGTCCCAAAGGCAAACTACAGTAACAACCAAGCAGCAGGATGCTTAACCCCAGACCCAGCTGTTGCGCTTCCTTTTACACCTGCAAGTCATTAATTACTCACTCATATAATTATTGCTACACTCAGATGTATTGTGTTTGCATATGCACATACAGTGGTGGTGGTGGTGGACGGGTCGAAAAGTCTCATAAGAGCTGCAGGCAGGATGCTCTCATGATGCTCAGATTATGAATTTACATTATCGTTGCTGTAGAATCGTATGGTTGTGACAAGCCCAAGTCAAACCACTGCCTTTAGTGGAAACTGCATTGTAAGATGCCTTTGGCCTTTGTATAGAATCATAGAATGGTTTGGGTTGGAAGGGACCTTACAGATCATCAAGTTTCAACCCCCCTGCCATGGGTAGGGACACCTTCCACTAGACCAGGTTGCTCAAATATATGCCAAATATTGCAGAGGGCAGTGGATGGCAGCTCTCTCATGCGTCTCATGGGTGAAGCGTTTTGATTTCTCACAGCAGTGTGGGATTTCTGCAGGTAAAATGGACCCATCACGTCTGCTTTCAAAGAGCTGCTCACAGGTTCTCCTACCACATGGCAGTCTGAGTGTGTTCAGTCCTGAAGGGAATGAGAAAACAAATGTTTCTTCACATATTTTGGGGGTTTCCTATTCTTGGAGGGTGGCTATGAACTGTGACAGTCTGTGATGTAAAAGACAGACCTTAGCTTTGGTCTGTCCATCCAGGGTACTGGGGGGTCTCTCATGGGGATGAATTTGAATGACACAGTATAGTGAGACAGTTGGAGGATATTTCAGCAGCCAACCCTACACTTGTAACTACTTACACATGTGCATGGGTGTATGTACGTACAAGTACAGGAACCATTTAAGATCTCTTGATCATGGCAGAAGA
>NC_133587.1:36464717-36474717 GCF_964106895.1 Numenius arquata | reverse complement strand
TATTCTTGTTTATTTATTTTATTTTATTTTATTTCCGAGTAAGAGGAAGAGCTGGAAGAAGGGTTTGCTCGGAGGAGCGGCACGACCGGCCCTGGAGCCTGCCCGCAGCCCGGCCCCGGCCGCGGGGGTCGACCGACCGCTCCCTCCCTCCCCAACCCCGGAGCCCCGGTTGCCATCCCGCTTTTAAACTTCACAGTGCCAAAAAAAAAAAAAAAAAAAAAAAAACCACAAAAAAAAGGAAGAAAAAAAAGAGGATGCGGGTGTCCACACGGGATGCGTGAGGCTGTGCCCGCACACTCGCTTGTTTGCGGGAGGGAAAATGTATATATCTTTTAATGGGCGGAATAAGCCTCGTTGAAACTACGCGGGGAGCGTAGGGAAAAAAAAAAATCTGGCCGTTGTGCGGAGAGGTGACTATTGTAAGCACCAGGGCTGCGAGGGGAGGCTGAAGCAAAGAAGCAAACGAAGCCAAAACCCCCTTTTCTAGCCACCTCTCCCGGTGACCCACAGTGGTTCCCGAGGAAAAGCCCCCGCACGCCGCGGTGCCGCTGGCGGGGCGCCCGCAGACCGGCGAGAAAACCTGCTGCTGGGGAATGTTTCTGCAAAGATTGAGCTCCCAGATAAAAATAACCTTGGGAAAAAGAGGAGAAAAAAAAAAAATAATTAGCTAATTCAGATTTCCTCAGTTAGGTATCTGATCACCCCTTCACCCCCCGCCACCTCCCGCGCTGCCTCTGCATACCTGAGGTGCTGGATTATTGTCAGAGGACAGGCAGATGCAGTAATTGTTTTGTACAGCTTTGTTTATCTCCTGCTTTGGAGTTTATCTCAGGAATTCTCCTCCCCGGTCCTGTGCAGGGTATAAATATCCCCGCCAAGGAGCGGGGTAACGAATGAGGAGGTTCCCGCGGTACCGGCAGCGAGCTCCTGCCCGGCAGAGCGGGCAGGTAACACCGGGTTCGAGGAGGTTTGAAGTTTTTATCGGTAACTTGGGTTCGCCCGGGAGCGAAATATTTGAAGTGCAGCACCTTGAACACGTTTAATTATGGGGTAGTAGCAAAGCGCGAGCTTCCAGGTAATTAGAAAATACTTCTTGGGAGACAGGCTAATCGCTTTTCATGGGGCGCTTGAAGAAATTAACCTCTAGGTGCTTGTTTGAGCAAAACAACTTCGGATCAGCGAGCGCTGGTCTCCGCTGATGGACCCGACCTGCTGCGAAACACAAAGGAAAGGGGGAAATACATTTAAAATAAAAATGAAATATTAAAGGAAAAGAAAAAAGGGGGGGGGGGGGGAGAAGAGGAGGGGGGAAGAAGAAGAGGCGAGGAAGGGCTCACTGTCGCTTTCCCCTCAAGGCGGGGAGTGGTCCATGTCACCCGCAGGGAAGCCTCCTCCAAATAAAAATGTCACTTAGCGGGGAAAGCCGGGGGTCGGGGTGCGGCGGCCACCGGAGCCGAGCCGCTCCCGCCCCGGCCCTGCTCGGCCCTCGCCGTGCGCCCCGTCGGGGCGGTGACACCCACCGGGCCCCGGGGAGAGATAACGGGCCGGCTGCGGGGGAAAGACCCCCGGCCCGCCTTTTCGCCCCTCTCCTGCGCACCCCGTGGAGGATCCGCGCCCCCCAGCTCTCTCAGCCCCCCAGCCCCTCGGCTGCACTTTGCTCCCTAATTTTGTTCCGGGAGGATTTCTACCTAAAGACAAAAAGCAAAAGAGCAGCGGCAGGTTTCCCGTCCCGAAGAAGCAGGGATTTTTGGGGGTGCCCTAGGGTGATGGGCAGGCGTTTTTAAGGGGGATAGCGGGGCGCCGTTTCGAGAGCCGGCAGGGGAGATCAAAAGCTCCCGTCCGGCTGCGGGAAGGACGAGTCAATTACCGCAATCGCGCCGCGGGGAGGGGATACGCCGCTCTGCATCCCCCCCCCCCCCCACCGGGCAGTCCGCAAGCACCGGGCCGGGCCCCGTTCTGCCCCCCCCGGACCCCCTTTGTATCACCGCCGCTCGCTTAATATTATTTATGCATTTCTGCAAGGAATTGTGGGATGCCACCCCCCCCCACCCCCCACCCCCCCGGTAAACAGCGGGAGCAATTAAAAACCCCAATAATCCAGTGGGAAGGGGGGAAGTAAGGATGGGGGGGCGGCGGTGCGCGCCCCGCGGCGGGGCACCCCCCCCGCCCCCCTCTCCCCTCCGCGCATCCCCGCGGTGCCGGGCCCGGCTGGGGGGTTGGGGGGGGGGGTGTGTGTGTGTGAGGGGAGGCGGGGGGGAGGGGCGTGGGTGCTGTCACTTACCGGAGCTCCCCGCACCACGTGTGCGCATGCCCGCATTATCATTGGCCCGAGGCACGTGTCGAAGTGCCCGGGCCGGCGACGTCACCGGCGGGGGCCCCGTTAAAACCTAAAAGGACAACAATCCGGAGTGGAAGTGTCCGGGGCGCGGCGGTGGCGGTGGCGGCCGCCGGGGCGTAGCGCAGCGCAGCGCGGCGCAGGGCGGGCGGCAGGGCGGGACGCCCCCCCCCCCCCCCCCCCCCCCTTCCCTCCCCCGATCCCCCCATCCATCCATCCATCCACCCACCCACCCACCCGCGGCGGCCCCCGCATGTGCGGGCGCGGGGCGGCGTGGGGCGGCGCGGGGCGAGGCGCTGCCGGCCGGAGCCCCGCGGGGAGCCCCTCACCGCCCTGCCCTCCGCGGGACACCGGCTGCTGAGAGACCGCCTCCACCCCCCGCCCCGGCACCGGGCGGGTTTTTCTTCCTTTACCCCCCCTCCACCCACCTTACACCCCCCAGTTATTATTTTTTATTATTATTAATAATTTTTTTTCTCCGCGGGGGCGGCGGATGAGGCTCGGCGGCGGCGGCGGTGGCCGGGAGAGAAGGCGGCAGCGCGCCGCGGGACCGAGCGGCTGAGCGGCGGCAGGAGGCGGCGAGCGGCGGCGGGAGGACCGGAGCCCGTGTATTTTTATTTTTTGGCAAAGTTGGAACTCGCGGAGGCTCGGCTGCTGGCTTTGGAGTCTCCCTGGTTTTGTTTCCTTAATTTTTTTTTTTTTGATTGCTCTTAATTTTTTTTTTATTTTTTTTTTTTTGCAAACTCTGGATTTTGAATGCCGGGCGCGGCCAGGAGAAACGAAAGCAAATAGACACCTGTGCGTGCGTGTATATATAGAGAGATATATATAAATATATATATTTAAAAAAAAAAAATTAAAATAAAGAACAACCGACTGCAACAGCAACAACAAAAAGCGCTAGGCAGCCGCCCGGCCGGCGGCGGGGCGGGCAGCGGAGCCGTCGGCGGGGCCGGCCGCGCAGCATGGAGGAGGGCGGCCGGAGCCCCCGGGAGGAGGCGGCCGAGCCGCAGGAGTCCGGCGGCGACGCGGAGCCCGGCGGCGGCGGCGGCGGTGGCGGGCGGCGGGGGCTGCTGCTTCCCCCCGGTGACCCCCCGCACCCCCACCCGCACCCGCACCGCATCACCAACTTCTTCATCGACAACATCCTGCGGCCCGAGTTCGGGCGGAGGAAGGAGGCGGGCGGCCCCGGAGGAGAGCCCCGGCGGCCCGGCGCGGAGAACCGCCGCAGCCCCGCCGCGGCGCCGGCCCCCGGGGCTCCGCTCCCCGGCGGCGGGGCGGGCTCGCCGGGCCGGGGGGAGGGCGGCGGCCCCGCCGGGCTGGCCCTGCACGGCGCCGCCAAGAAGGGGGGGGACCCCGCGGCGCTGGAGGCGGCCCTGAAAGCGCGGGGGTTGAGCGGCGGCGACCTGTCGGTGAGCTCGGACTCGGATAGCTCCCAGGCCAGCTCCAACGCCGGGAACCAGCCCATGCTCTGGCCCGCCTGGGTTTACTGCACTCGGTACTCGGACCGGCCCTCCTCAGGTAAGAGCTGCCCCCCCCCGGGCCACCCCTGCTCCTCCTCGCCGCCGCAGCCCCCTCCCCGGGCTCCCCTGGTCGCCTTCGCCCGCCCGCGGGGCCGGGAGAGCGGCGGGGAAAACACTCCGCGGCCCCCTTTCCGCTCCTCCTTCTTGGTTTCTTTTTTTTGGGGGGGGGAGGTGAGATGAAGGAATGGCTTTTTTTTTTTTGGGGGGGGGGGGGGAGTTGCAGGGGTGGCTGAGGATGCACGGAGCCGGAGGGACGAGCGAGGGGGTCTCTCCCTGCCCGCCACCGGCCTGGCCGGGCATTTCTCACCAACTGCCGGGTTTTATCAAAGAGGGAGGAAAAAAACCCGTATCTTTGGATTTTGGGCTCCCCGCTCGTCCTCCGGGCGAGCTGCCCTTTCCTCTGCCAGGAAAATACCCCCGCGCTGTGTTTTGGGGAGGGGAGGGTGGATTTCCGCAGGCCTCGCCTTGCTTTGGTTATTTTTGCCTGGCCAAAAACAATCCGCGGTCGCTTATTTCTCTAAAAGAGGCCTCGGAGCCGCCGCCGTTTCGTTTCTTTCTTTTAATTTCCCCCCCCATGTGCTGCAGGTCAGCTCTGCTGGGGCCGGGGGACATCTCCAAGAGCCGGGGAACTTCTTTGGCAGAGCCCGCCTCTTGGCAAGGGCTTGGGCAGAACCTCCTGAAATTATCGATAAAAACATTGGGGAAAAAATTAAAAAAAAAAAAAAAAAAAAGCCAGGGGGTAAAATGTCCTTCTGCTGCCGCGGGGAGAGCAGGACTGGCCCCGGCAGATTGGTAAAACCCTCGTTAAAAAGAAGTAGAAACCATTGGGGGAAAGCATGGGAAGCACCACGCAGGAGAGCTGCTCCCAGGGAAAAAAAATAAATAAATTAAAAAAAAAAAAAAATGTGGGTTTTTCTCTTACAAAAGCAGCGAGCCAGGATTTTCACCCGGAGAGCCGGCCAGCTGAAGGAGGGATTGTAGGACGAGTTGAAAATTAGTTCGTAATGTCTGAAAACAAACTCTTACTCAGAGGTAATATTCAGAGCTGAATTGGAATTTACTCCATTGTTCTCCAGTGCTCTCCTTTGTTAATATTTAATTAACATACATCCTCACAATGGCTCGGCCCGGGCAGAAAAGGCTCCTTGTGCTGCCGAGAATAATATTCCCGAGAATAATCCCGGCGATTCGGATCGGGCCGTGCAGCGCCATATGGGCACTGCAGCAAAGCGGCGGATTTCTTCTCGCAACGTAAACAGGAGGCTGATTTCCATTTATTTTATTTTTTTTTTTTTATCGCGTCCTACCAAAAATTAAAAAAAAAAAAACAGGAAAAAAAAAAAAAAGGAGGTTTCCTCAAAAAAAAAAAAAAAAGGTTTTATTAAAAAAAAAAAAAAATTCTGCTCAGGGAATAAAATTTAGCTCCGTGCCGCTGCCTCTCCTCTGGTGCAGGCTTCACTCGCCGGGGCAAGCCCGGGATAGCAGAGGCTGGTAAACGTCTTTCTGGTTGGGGTGAAAGGGGATGCGGGGGGAGAGCGGGGGGAGGGAGCGCGGCTCCCCTTCCGCCGCCTCCCGAGCATCCCCTGGCAGAAAGCGGGGTTTATTTTTCTTGGGGGGAGGGGGTGGGTGATGGGGGTGACGGGGCAGGAGCGTGGGTTCCCCCCCCCACACCCACACCCACACCCCCACGCGCGATGGTGGGGCCGCCCGCAGCGGAGCGTGGCGGTGTCGGTGCTTTCTCCTCTCTCCCGGCCGTAGGTCCCCGCTCCCGCAAACCAAAGAAGAAGAACCCCAACAAGGAGGACAAGCGGCCCCGCACCGCCTTCACCGCCGAGCAGCTCCAGAGACTCAAGGCCGAGTTCCAGACGAACCGGTACCTGACGGAGCAGCGGCGGCAGAGCCTGGCCCAGGAGCTGGGGCTGAACGAATCCCAGATTAAAATCTGGTTCCAGAACAAACGAGCCAAGATCAAGAAGGCGACGGGAAGCAAGAACTCCCTGGCAGTGCACCTCATGGCCCAGGGGCTCTACAACCACTCCACCACGGCGAAAGACGGCAAGTCGGACAGTGAATAGCCAAGGGGGGGGGGGGGGGGGGGGGAGAAGGAGGGAGGGAGGGGGGAGAGGTGGGGGGGGGGGGGGCCGTTTGCAGTCAAAGTTTATACAATGCAATAATTTAATTAAAAAAAAAAATAAAAAGAAACATAAGGGCCAGTGTATAAAGATTATACCAGCATTAATAGTGAAAATATTGTGTATTAGATATAATTCTGCAATATTCTATGTATATATAATTTACAGGTAAGGTGGTGTAAAAATCCAAGATATCTGATTATAAAATATTTTTTTGATTTTTTTTTGGTTTGGTTTGGTTTGGTTTCGGGGGTTTGGGCCGTATGTTTGGTTGGTTTGGCTTTTTTTTGGTTGTGTGGAGATTTTAGGCGCTATCTTTATGATTTTTTTTTTTTTTAAGGCTTAAGTTACATTTTTATAGACTTAAGCGCTGTTTTAATGGACATTGGACGCTGTTTTTTGAAATTCAAAAAAAAAAAAGAAAAAGAATTAAAAACAACTTTTGCTGAAGTCCAAAGATTTTTATTGCTGCATTTCACACGACTGTGAACCGAATAAATAGTTCTCCTATTTGTTCTATGAGTTTTACCTTTTTTTTCCCTTCCCACCCCTCCCCTTTTTCTTTTCTTTTTTTTTTTTTTTATTTCTTGCTCTTTTTTTTTCCTTTTTTTTTCTTTTTTTTCTTTTTTTTTTTTCTTTTTTTTTTTTTTTTGAGGGGGGATGTGCGTGTCTGGGGCTGGCTTTGGGAATAATTTAATTTAAAAAGAAAAAAAAAAAAGTATATATATATATATATAAGGAACCGTAGGGAAAGAAATCTCAAAGCACCGTCTCGAAACATGCCCGGGGGCTTTTCCTGAGCCCCTACTCGCTCATCAACCCCACCGAAACCCACGGGCGTGCGTGGATGCGGGATGCAGGCGTGGATGAGGGATGCAGCGGTGGGGTTAGCATCCCCCTCCTCCCTCCCCAACTTGGTGGGAAAACTTTGGGACCCCCGTCTCCGAAAAACGGGAGTCGTTCCCGGATGCGGCTCCAGTCCGTGCCCCCACCCCCGTTGTGGGGGGGAGTGGGACCGGGAGGGCGGCAGCGGGCCGGTACCGGCCCGCTGCCGCCCTCCCGGTCCCACTCCCCCCCACAACGGGGGTCGACTACGGGTTGTGGTCCAGCTCCTCTCCTGCACCGCCTCCCCGAAGCATTTGGGAGCGTTTTAAAACACCCTACACCACCCCCACCCACCCACCCCCCCCCACCCCCCCCCAAAAAAAAAAAAAGTAGGATTTTTAGTTTCCTCTTCCCCTCCATCCTCATTCCCATCCCACGGCGCGGTCCCCTCTAGCGCGACGCTTCGTGGTACCTTGGGAGTGGGTGTTTCTCCCCACGCCACCACCACCCCCCCCCTTTACCCCCTCTCCCCACGCAGACACCCACTCGTAATCGGAGTTTTTTCGGAGTTTTGAGGCGTTGTGCTGCGTTTAACCCATTTCTCCTGGAGCGTGGTGTCCCCACGGTACGCGGGGTGTGTGTGTGTGGGGGGGTGTGTGTGTCTGTGTCCCGCGTGGGCCTGGGTGTGCTGCTGTTTGTGTGTGGGGGGAAACTTCTCTCTTTGCCTTAAAACCTCTTTATTTTGCAGCTGTAGTAGACACACATTGTACATAGTAGTATAAACTTAAAAAAAAAAAAAATTAAAAAAGAGGAAAGAATCCAACTATAAAATAAAACCTGTGATTTTAAATTCTGTGAATAATCATCAGCCGCGTTAAAAAGGAGCCAGGATGAAATGACATTGCCTTTTAGCAAGAAAGCAAAGGATTTTTTTTTTCCCTTCTCTCCAGTTTATAAAACATGTGCATTTTACAATTGCAGTATCAAATATTTATAATCGGATGAAATATGGATGTTTCTATTTACAACTGTGCTCTCAAAATTGTGAACATTCTCGCTGCATTTTGTGTGTTTCAATTCTCGAGGATTGCATTAAATAATAATAATAAACAAAAGAAACAAAAAAACCACCAACCTCAAAACACCCCACTTTATTACGAAATACAAACCGTGTCACTCAGAGGTTGCAAATGCTATTCGGGACTGTATATCCCTATATGTTTATGTAGTCTTTAGGTTCCACTTTTCGAGCGTTGGAGCTGGAGTTAGAAGTATTTGGTAGTTTCAGAGATTTGGAGGGGGGTGAATTCCGTGGCGATTTTGCAGCCAGGCGTTTCGTCAGCCTTTTGACTTCGTGGAGAAACTTTGGGGGCTTCATTTCTAGGCGGAGGAGAGGGGCAACCGCCAGCCGTAAGGGAGCCCGGAGCGGAGGCACCCGGCGTGTTAAAAAGGACCTAAAAAGGACCGGAAAAGAAAATCTCTTTAATCTCACGTACTGTCAACAGGTTTCACCTTTTCAAGACTTTCAATACCCGGTGGTGTGATGCCCTGGCAGGCTGCTTTTGGAAAACCTCTGCTAGATAAACACGTAGACCCGGAGCTCGGGAAGAGAGGTGATGGGATATTGCCGATGCCACGCTCCGAAACCAAGCACCCTGCTAAAATACTTGGCATCCCCGGAAAATGACAGTACCACGATTTTAGGACAGGCTGGACAGAAATAAAACGGTCACCCGCCTTGCTGCACCAAAGGGCACAAGAGCTCCAAAATAGTCCGAGCCTCACTCCCACCGAGGAGACGCACTCACAGATAAAACTAAGGGGGCCGGGGGGGGTGTGTCAAATTTTATTTTATTATATTTTTTTAAAGCTGCTCCGGGAGCAGAGATGTCGCTGGGATGGTGACACCAAGGGGTTCACCTGCTCGGAGAAGGGCTGAGAGCCGCGGCCGGCGGCGGGGAGCGGCGGGGGAGGCTGCCGGGCTGGCTTCCCAAACCAGGCTTTATTTTTCCAGCCTTTCTGGTTTACGTGCCTTTGAGGAGGTTTTTCTTTTTCTTTTTTTTTTTTCTTTTTTTTTTTGTCACCTCCACTAATGGAGGCAGGTGATTTATAACCCCGAGGGAGAAAATCGGTGGCGGTGAGGACTAAAGAGGGAGGAATTTTAAATCTGGATTGAAAAATAGCTCCCGTTGTCCGATGGGACAAAACGGTACCGTGGGTGTGTTGCGCACAGGGGATAAGTCCCACGGAGATTTTATTTTTTTCAAGAAGCCACTAAGCCTGCACCGGGGGAAATTTTGGCCCCACTCCTAAGTGTGCAGTGGGGCAAAGTTTCCACCTGTCCTTCCCCAGCCTGCAAGAAGAGCTGGGAACAGAAAACAGATGTGTGACACTAGAAGCAATATGTATTTAGTTTTAGGTTATTAAAAAAAAAAAACAAAAACAAAAAACAAACTAGTAGGGAAACTTCTCTAAGTTGGTTCAGTCTCTGGAGGAAGGACAGAAGATATCTCGTTGCTGCCTGGATTTTATCCAGACCAGAATACAAAATATTTGCGATTGGTCAGCGGGGCTTTCAGCTGGGAGCAGCAAACGGCTCACACGGGCTGCGCTCCTCACCTGCCTCCCGTATTTTTTGGTGGGGAAAGCTTTCATGGGAAGAGGCACAGGTTGGGAGACACTTGCTCTGCTCCTCCTTTCGCCATCTTTTGAGCCGCTGCTGGTTCCCGTGCACCGCCCAGCCAGCGCTCCCACGCCCGGGCAGCGGCTCCCCGCTGGCTCGGGGAAGGACAGCACAACTAAATTAGCCCTCGTTAATTTAAAATTTAAAATTAATTTAACAGAGGGAGCTGCCGCACAAGCGCCTCTTGCAATTTTAGCAAAGCAGCACCACTTTGCTGGAGGAGCCTTTCTGAAAAAGACAAAACCACAGCCCCAAACCACACAAGCCCCGAAGCCAAGCCAAAGCGTCCCCCCCAAAACCTGGCTGCGTCGGGGCAAGGGCAGGAGAAGGCAGGGGCAGAGCTGCCCTGGAATCACCCACCGCCTGGCAGAGGTTTTTTTCCTGGCAGGCAGCTCTCTGCTAGCCGGGTAGGCTGCTTCCCCTCCAGCCAAAGCAGCAGAGTCCCATAGAAAAATAATAATAAAAAAAAAAAATAACCAACCCAAGGAAGTATTTTAGGGCC